>NW_023270377.1:16840892-16908597 GCF_011800145.1 Mirounga leonina
GAAAGAAAGAAAGAAAGAAAGAAAGAAAGAAAGAAAGAAAGAAAGAAGGAAGGAAGGAAGGAAGGAAGGAAGGAAGGAAGGAAGGAAGGAAGGAAGAAAGAAGGAAAGAAAGGAAGAAAGAAAGGAAGAAAGAAAGAAGGAAAGAGGGCGCCTGGGTGGCTCAGTTGGTTAAGCAACTGCCTTCGGCTCAGGTCATGATCCTGGAGTCCCAGGATCGAGTCCCGCATCGGGCTCCCTGCTCGGCAGGGAGTCTGCTTCTCCCTCTGACCCTCCTCCCTCTCATGTGCTCTCTCTCATTCTCTCTCAAATAAATAAATAAAATCTTAAAAAGAAAAGAAAAAGAAAGAAGGAAAGAAAGGAAGAAAGAAAGAAAGAGAGGAAGGAAGGAAGGAAGGAAGGAAGGAGAAAGAAAGAGAGAGAGAGAGGAAGAGAGAGGAAGGAAGGAAGGAAGGAAGGAAAGAAGGAAGGAAGGAAAAGAGAAAGAAAGAAAGAAAGAATATGTCACTTCAAATAAAATATATAGGTAGTAGTAGACATGATACCCATATATAACAAACTAATTGAAGAAGAAAAGACATAATGTGAGTATGTGGGGAAAATTCTTAAGGTTTTACACAAATGACTAAAGTTTGGCAAAAACTGGTGTAGCAGGGATTTGTGTCAAACCACACAAAGGACTTGAGTAAGACCCTAGTGTGAATGACAAAGGTATCAGAGAAAAATATGGAAATAAAATCAGTATTAAGCCTACAAGGAAAAATCACTTGACGTTTCAAGAGCTATTTTTAGGGTGTCTAAGACCTGTTGTTTATTAAAGACATCGGTTTTCTTTATTCTAAGGAAAGAAGAAAGAAAGAACAAAAGGTGTTCAGCAAAACTAAGTAAAAAGGAGTTAACAGTATTTGATTCCTTTCCCCTCATACATTCCATTCAAAGTGACTCACCGTGAAACTTATAAAAATAAGTGAATTTTGACTGGAAATAGGTCAAAAGTCAGAGATGTATTTTCAGCTCACTGGACACTTGGTGGAGGGGTGTATAAGCCTGTCTGATAGAGAGGACTAGAGCCTGCTTTGAAAGACCCTGATTTTTTTTTTTTAAGGATTTTATTTATTTATTTATTTGAGAGAGAGAGAATGAGAGACAGAGAGCACGAGAGGGAAGAGGGTCAGAGGGAGAAGCAGACCCCCTGCTGAGCAAGGAGCCCGATGCGGGACTCGATCCAGGGACTCCAGGATCATGACCTGAGCTGAAGGCAGTCGCTCAACCAACTGAGCCACCCAGGCGCCCTGAAAGACCCTGATTTTGGTGGTTAGTCTTCCTTTTATCCAAGAGTAAGTCTCAGGTGGCAAGTATTTCTTTAACATCACCCATCATGGTGCGCCTGGGTGGCTCAGTTAAGCATCTGCCTTTGGCTCAGGTCATGATTTCAGGGTCCTGGATCAAGTCCCACATCAGGCTCCCTGCTTGGTGGGGAGTCTGTTTCTCCCTTTCCCTCTACCCCACCCCCACTCCTGCACTCATGCTCTCTCTCTCTCTCCCATAAATCAATCAATCCATCAATCAATCCATCCCTAACATGGGCTAATCTTCCTTTTTTGGATGATTTGCTGGTAAGATTTTCTAGGCTCCTCAGCCTCTAAGACCTCAGAGGTTGTGTTAACCACTGTATCACCAGGGACTAATCCATGTCTTGCCGATAGCTGGCACTCAGAAATCTTGAACGAGAGAATGAATGAACAAATGCGTTGGGTCTTCATACAGGATCCAGTCCAGAGAAATGTAATGAGAGGAAAGAGCAAAGTACCTCCTCTTTCAGAAAACAGTAACCAAACTCCTGAAGTCAACAGTCTGTTTTTTTCTCCCCACCCTTAACCTTAAAAGTGAAGGTCGTAATCAATGCAGTTCAGCCATCCGCTTTATACTCAGTGCACGAGCTTTGTTCATCTCTCTGTGAAGCTGAAAAGATTATAATGAAAATGCCCAAAGAAAGAAGGGAGGGACAATTGTAAATAGTTTTCTCTGACAACTGGTATCAGCATTTTCTCATAGCCTTGCATTTATTCAGACGAAAATGACAAATGTATTACAACGAATAGATGAGATCTTTCTGTCTGGATATGGCATAAAAATAAAACAATACTGTACTGATTTTTCTCTCTGAGTATTGTCCTCCTCACACAATTGCTGAACATTGGCAGAGCTGTTAACACCATTGATAAGAAACAAAGCAAAAACTTGGGGGAGATTCTACAGCCTGGGGCTTGTGAATGTCTGGGATTTACAGCGCAGCTTGATGCCCCTGTCAGACTCTTCTGGCTTCAATATCCTGCCAGCTACCTTGGGGGCTTTTTTCTCTTCATGAAAGTGCACCTTTCCCTCAAGGTCACACATTAACAGTTTCTTAAAGAGATTCCTACTGGTCATGGGACTCCTTTCAGTTTGAGGAGCCTCCTGGGTGCTTTGAAGCATGGCGTCTTGAACACTGCCCTGCAGCCCCCAGGAATGGAGTTAGGCTACAGAGACATGGACACCTGAGAATTGAAAGGACCCCCAGCATTCCACCACGGAGCCCCTCCTACCTTCCTCCCAGAGACCCACAGTCTAGTCTGCCACCGAAACTTCTCACCAGCTTTCGGGAAGACATCAACCCACCCTCGTGAAAATTTTATGCATGCTTAAATATATCCTCAGCAGGCATGAGGGCAATTAAATCAAGTCTGTATCATACAGCACTCTGGATAGATAGCAAGCTTAAAATATTCCCCAGCCTGTGCCCTACATTTGAGTTTTTAATATGAGCACAGTAACTTCTCCCATTCTGGAAGCGGTCGGCGAGAGTCCAATCATCCCCTGTTGCTCCAAAAACCACTGGCAGGAGGGAGCTTCATTTCCTGATGAATCATCCAAACCGACCCTGGAGGGTTCTCCAGGCCAGATGAGCCAAGGCCAAGTTCTCTCAGCACTCTGTGCCTGCAATCAGTCACATCGTGGAAGAAGTGAGGGCCTTGTTCTGTCAATGATTTGGGGATGTGCTTCAGTTATCTTTCTCCTGTTTTTCCTTAGTCTCTTGTCTTTACTCTTTGGGCCACAGTGCAAAGAGACCGTAACTTTTAAGGTCTGTGATAGCTTTTCAATGGAGCCTGAGGAAGGTGAACCAAAGGATGGTGACACCAAACTGTAAGTGAACTGGCTGAAGCACCCATGGAAAATGACCCAGTAGTGCAAGATTCCAATGAAAGAGGCAGCAGACTGTCCTAAAAAGAACACAGGCATTGGAATCAACAGATCTGGATGTGATTCCAAGCTTTCCTCACCTTAGCTAAACAACATAATTTGAACCTTTATTTTCACAGGAAAGGGACATGATGTACATAAAGTATCTCATATATAAATGTCAACTATAATCAAAGAGCTGTATCAATCTTTTATTCATGAGAGAGAGTATTTTTTGAAGAGGTATATTTTGTCCTTCTCTATTTTCAAAATTTCTTCTGCTTGATTCTGCCTTTGGGATACAAGGTCCTAGCTGTTCAATTAAATCCACTGACATTAAATTTCATGAGAGCTGGTCATTGTTTTCCTAATTGCTGTGTCACCAGCTACCAGCAGATGACTTACACTTAGTGGTAGCTCAATAAATAGTTCTTGGTAGATCCACTTAACACTCAACATTTTGAGCAATAGGAAGAACACAAATACCATTCCTTCTTATAGAATGAACCTTTCCAGAATTCCACAGGTTCATACTTGAGATTGCTTATCTCTTTAAGGCTGTGTCCAGTATCTCCAATTAGACTGGAGTCTGACAGCAAGAATGTCTGTGTTTTTTAGTTACCTCCTAGCTCAGCACATCATACACAGCAAGGATATGTTAATATTGACCCTGGCAAATGCTTCTTATGAAAAACTGCTGTGGCTTTGGTAGATACCTCCTCGAACTCTTTTTTCTGCCAAAGCACTTTGTTTTTCTTAGTTGCCATTAATCACGGCCTATACATTTTCATTCTAATCTCTCCACTTATTGGATACTATGTAAAATTTCCAATTCAGTCAATAAACACACACACACACTTACACACACATACCCATAAAACAAAAATGGACTTTTTCATTGGGATTCCTTTTAAAAAGGAAAATAGTAGTCTACTTTATAACCTCCAATTTAGTTTTTTAGAGTAACTAGCAGTACTTCTATTTTTTGCAAGGTGTATCAGTTACCTTCAACACTCCCAAAGAAACATCTGTGCTTCTGAAAACTCAACTTCCATCTTTCTGACTTCATTGGGAGACCTCTTAGTAATCAGAATTGCTATTTAAAGTGTACATGCTCCCATAATTCATCTTTCTCCTACTGCTACAGAGTAAAGCTGTGATGATCAATCACTTAGAGATGAATCCACCTTTTCCCTCCTTGACTGAATACGAGGAAATAGCAATGAGCATGCATCAAATGTTTACTACAGAGATAAGAACTGTGTTCTGTGGGGAAAAGATACTTTTTCCATATTATGTTCATGACATATTTAAGACATCTATTTTATCACTTTTTTTGGCCCTACAAATCCCTTTCTAGAACATGCTCAGAATATTAAGGAATTATTGTATGTATCTATCACATAAGTATATCTGGATAATCTATTCATGCCCATTTCCCATGGCTTTGAAACAGTATCTTGTGTGGAGAAGCCAGCATTTCTAACATCTTTCTTCCCATAGGGATGAAAAATAAAACCAGAAGAGTCTTGTCAGAATATCCTCAGCTTTCTTCCACACATTTCCTTTCCTACCCTGGCCCCTTTCAACCCTAATTCAAGGACAAACACTGGCATTCCTCAGGAACATGTGGGAGACACACACTAAGGACATTGCTTTGAATGGAAGATCCTGTTGGATGGACCAAAGGGGCCATTGTTCTTATCTTCCTTAAGAAGTGTTCTCTTTCCTCTTCTATGGCTGGGATAGAGAAACTTTTGCTGTATTTCACTTCAATATAGGACATGTTCAACTCATAAAAGGCAAGTGACACCAGGACAGGATAACAAGTGAGAAGGATCCACTAACATATTATCGGGCAATTGGCAAACTCTTTTCAGAAGTCAAAAACTCAAAGTAGTGGTTACATTCAAATAAAAGTCTGTAGAGAACTTCTGCTTCTGGACAAAATTAAATAGCAGGAATTGAATTTACCTTCCCACCTGAAACAACTAAGGAAAATGGACAAAATATATGAAACAATGTTCTTCAAGACACTGAGTATTAACCGACAAAGGATAGTGATTTCAAGAAATGGGATACAAATAAAGTGAACCCTAAAATTGCCCTAGCTTACTGCCTTAAAGAGTTTCCAGGCTGTGGCATAGAGAAGGAGAACCCAGGTGGATCCCAGCAGACTCTCTAATTTGAGGGAACAGAGCTGAGAGTTTGGGGACACCAAGGTAGCCAGAATTTACATGCTGGAGAAGAGAGTTATAGAGAGAGAACTCTGAACACCTGCAAAGGATTCTCCTTGAGTATTTGGAAAAGTAACAATCAGTGCTTGCATGTGAAAAGCTACCCCAGGGCCCAGGAAAGAACCACTTGGAACAATCAGAAGTAACAGTACACTGTGTCTATAAATCTGGTCTCACCAGAAAACCTGGAAACCTCATAATTCACAGGCTGAGGTTTCTCAGCCTGGAAACCTCATAATTCATAGACCATTGGATAGAACATCCAGAAGATTTTTTGTCTCTGTAGTAGGGAATAATTAGTCCTAGACTGAATAATACACTGGTACTACCTAGCATGTCTAAAAAGCAAATCTCACACTGTTACCAAGTAACTTATCTGTGTCCCATAACAAATTTCAAAAATAATTAGAGGTACACAAAAGTATCCAGCACCCAACAAGGTAAAATTTACAATATCATCATCTAATAAAAAAAAGACCCGGCAGGGGCGCCTGGGTGGCTCAGTCAGTTGAGCATCTGCTTCCCCTGGGGTAGTGATCCCAGAGCCCCCCATCAGGCTCCCTGCTCAGCAGGGAGTCTGCTTCACCCTCTCCCTCTGCCCCTCCCCCCACTCATGCTCTCTATTTCTCATGCGTGAACACACTCTTGCTCTCTCTCAAATAAATAAATAAAATCTTTAAAAAAAAGAAAAAGACCAGACATGCAAAGAAGCAGAAAAATAAGACCCATAATAGGAGAAAAATCAACCAAAACAAAGCCAAAATTGATGAGGATATTAAAATTAGCAGACAAGCCCTTCCGAAGAAGCTAAGGCTGTGTTGGGGTGAAGCTCTCACTTCATCCTGTGGCAGCCAGCACCACACCTGGCAAGGACCACTCAGCACTCATCCACACCAAGGTGGTCTGGAAGCTTACCTTCATCTACTCTGCATCTTGCAGGATGATGGGGTGATGGTCACAGAGGATAAGATCAATGCCCTCATTAAAGCAGTGGGTGTAAATGTTGAGCCTTTGTGGCCAGGTTTGTTTGCAAAGGCCATGGTCAACATCAGGAGTCTCTTTTGCAACACAGGAGCTGGTGGACCTACTCCAGCAGCTGGTGCTCCAGCAGCTGGTGCTGCACCAGTAGGAGGTCCTGTTCCCTCTACCACTATTGCCCCAGTTGAGAAAAAAGTGAAAGCAAAGAAAAGGAGGCTGATGATGACATGAGCTTTGGTCTTTTTGACTAAACTTCTTTTGTAGCATGTTCAATAAAAAACGGAACTTTTAAAAAAAATTAGCAGACGAGGACATTAAAATGGCTATTATAACAGTATGTCTCATTTTCTAAAAAATAAGTAGAAAAAGGGAGATATTTTTTAAAGTCCCAAACTGAACTCCCAGAGGTGAAAATTACAATGTCTGAGATGAAAAATATACTGGATGAGATTAAGACACTGCAGAAGAGATTAGTGAAGACATAGAAATAGAAAAAAACTTTAATAAAACAAATAGAAAAACATTTTTCAAAATAAATAGTGACTCAGTGAACTTTGGACAATTTCAAGCAAACTATCTAATATATGTTGAATTGGATTCATTGAAGGAAAAGAGAGAGACATTGGGATAGAAAAAAATACTTGAATGAGTATTGGTTAAAGTTTCCTCAAATATGAAAACTATAAACCCACAGATCCAAGAAGGTCAATAAACTCTAAGTACAAAAATATGAAGAAAACTATGCTAAGACACATAATATTTAAGTTACTCAAACCAAGTGATAAAGAAAAAAAAATTTTAAGTATCTGGGGGGAAAAAAGACACATTACATGGAAAGGAACAAAGATGAGGATGAGAGCAGATGTCTCATTAAAGCATAATATGGGGAGAGAGTGGATACACATATTTAAAGCAGATGTCAATCTAGATTTCTATATCCAACATATCATCTTTCAAAAATCAAGGAAAAATAAAAATATTTCTAGGCATACATAAGCTGAAAGAATTAATCTGTAGCAGACCCTCAATATATGAAATATTAAAGGAAGTTCTCCAGGCAGAAGATTAGGTATTCCAGGTAGAAATATGGATCTACACAAAGAAAGAGCAATGGAAATGGTAAAGACATAGATAAATATGTAAAAATTGTTTCCTCATACTTTAAGTCTCTTCAGAAGATAATTGACTTTTAGGGGCACCTGGGTAGCTCAGTCAGTTGAGCATCTAACTCTTGATTTTGGCTCAGGTCATGATCGCAGGGTTGTGAGACTGAGTCTTGCCTGGGCTTCACACTGGGCATGGAGCCCTGCTTAAGATTCTCTCTCTCCTTCTCCCTCTGCCTCTCCCCCCACAAAAGGAGAAGATAATTGACTTTTTAACAAAAAATTATAAAAATGTGGTGTAACATATAGAAATAAAATATATGACAACAACAGCATAAAAAACAAGAAGAGAAGAATGAAAGTAGAGTTAACCCTTGAACTATATAGGTCTACTTATATATTGATATTTTTTTGATAAATACAGTACAGTACTGTAAATGTATTTTATCTTCCTTATGATTTTCTTAACATTTTTCTTTTCTCTAGCTTAATTTATTGTAAGAATATGGTATATAATACATATACATACAAAATATGTGTTAATTGATTATGTTATTGGTAAGGCTTCTGGTCAACAGTAAGCTCTTAGTAGTTACGTTCTTGGGGAGTCAAAAGTTATACACAGATTTTTGACTGCATGTCCCTAACCCATGTGCTATTCAACAGTATATTAATGTAAGGTTTTTGTACTATCTGTGAAATGGCATAATATCACTTGAAGGTTGACTGTGATAAGATGTATACTATGAACCAAGGAAACCTCTAAAATAACAAAACAAGAATTATAGCTAATAAGTAGAGCTAAAAGATAAAATAGAAACATAAAAATATCAATAATTCAAAAGAAGGCAGAAAAAGAGGAAAAGAGGACCAAGGAATAGATGATAAAAATGGAAAAGCAAAGAAAATAAAATTAACCTTTGCCATATCAAAAATCACATTAGGAATAGATGACCTCAGTGCACCAAACAAAAGGGAGAGATTGTCAGATTGGATAGAAAAGTAAGACCCTACTAAACACTGCTTACTAAAAAAGACCCTAATAAACATAAGAAGCACACAAAATATAAAGAAATAAGTAGGTTAAAGGTAAAAGGTTAGAAACAGATATACCATGTGTACATGAATCAAAAGAAAGCTGGAGTGTCTATATTAATACCAGGCAAAGGAAATTTCAGAACAAAGTATGTGACCATGAATAAAGGGCACTTGATAAGGATAAATATCAAGTTCAATTCATAGAGAAAACATAAAACTCCAAAGTTTATGCAGCCAATAACAGAGCTTCAAAATACAGGCATTAAAAAACTGAGATATCTAAAATGAGAAGTAGACAAATCCATAGATCTAATAAAAGATTTTAACACTATTCTTTCAGTAACAAGTACACAGAAATCAGTAAGGATACAGAAGACTTGGACAAACTATTAGTCGACTTGACCTAATTGACATTTATAGAATACTTCACCCAACAACAGAATTCATTCTTTTCAAGTGAACATGGGACATTTACCAAGATAGACCATATACTGGGCCATAAAGCAAGGCTCAGTAAATTAAAAGGATTCAATGTATACAAAATATGTTTTTTGACCATAATAAAATTAAACCAGAATTCAGTAACAGAAAGATACCTGGAAAATCTCCCAAATATTTAGAAACAAAATAACACACTTCTTTTTTTTTTTTTTAATTTATTCATTCGACAGAGAGACACAGAGAGAGAGGGAACACCAGGGGGAAGCGGGAGAGGGAGAAGCAGGCTTCCCACAGAGCAGGGAGCCCGATGCGGGGCTCAATGCAGGGCTCGATCCCAGGACCCTGGGATCATGACCTGAGCCGAAGGCAGACGCTTAACCGACTGAGCCACTCAGGCGCCCCCAAAATAACACACTTCTAATAACCAATGGGTCAAAGAAGAAATCAAAGGGAAGTTAGAGAGTGTCTTGAATTGAATGAAATAAAAATGTAACATATCAAAATTTGTGGGATTGTGCTAAAATAGTACATGGAGGAAACTTTACAACACCAAACATGTATATTAGAAAGAAAGTTCTGAAATAAATCAAAACTTCAGCTTTCACTCTAAGACACTAGAAAAAAAAAGAGTGAATTAAAGCTAAAGTAAGCAAAAACAATAAGAAAGAAAAATAATAAAGAACAAAAAGATAATTAATAAAACAAAAACTCAATAGACAAGACCAACAAAATATAAAGCCAATGTTTTGAGAAGACCAACAAAATTGATAAACCTCTAACCAAACTAATAATGAAAACAAATCAGGAATAAGAGAAATGACCATTATTACAGATTATATTCAAATTAAGAAGATAATAAGGAAATATTACTAATAACTTTATAACAATAAATTTGATACTTAGACAAAATGGACACATTTCTTAAAACACAAAATTACCGGGGTGCCCTTGTTGCTCAGTTGGTTAAGTGTCTGACTTGAGTTAAGCTCAGGTCATGATCTCAAGGTTGTGAAATTGAGCCCTGCTTGGGCTCCACTCTGCCCCTCCCCACCCTCTAAACAAAACAAAACAAAAAAACAAACCACAGTTACCAAAGATCAAATAAGGAGAAATAGATAGCATGAGTAGCCCTATATCTATTTTAAAAATTGAACATGAAGTCAAAAACCTTTCCATATAGAAAATCTCAGGCTTAGATGGCTTTATTGGTGAAGTCTACTAAAACTTTAATGAAGAAATAATACGAATTCTACACAAACCCTTCCATACAATTATAAAGAAGGTAATGCTTATGTGCTATGGTGAGTGCTGTGAATTGTGTAAGACTGATGAATCAGAGACCTGTAACTCTGAAACAAATAATACATTATAAGTTAAAAAAAAAAAAGAATATAGTAGGAAGAGAAAAATGAAGGGGGAGAAATCAGAGAGGGAGATGAACCACAAGAGACTATGGACTCTGAGAAATAAACTGAGGGTTTTAGAAGGGAGGGGGTTTGGGGGATAGGTTAGCCTGGTGATGGGTATTAAGGAGGGCATGTATTGAATGGAGCACTGGGTGTTATATGCAAACAATGAATCATGGAACACTACATCAGAAACTAATGATGTAATGTATGGTGACTAACATAACATAATAAAATAAAATTAAAAAAAAAAAAAAGGTAATGCTTTCTAACTCATTCTATGAACCTGATCACAGACATTACAGAAAACTAGAGATTGATATTCCTAACATATATAGATGAAAAAATTCTAAGCAAAATTGTAGCAAATTTATACAAATAATATATTAACAGGATAATATTATGAACAAGTGAGATTTATTCCAGGAATGAAAGGTTGGTATAACATTTAAAAATCAGTTACTGTAATTCATGATATTAACAAACTAAAAAATAAAAGTATGTTGTTTCAGAAAAACCATTTAAAAATCAATATTCATACTTAATGGTGAAATATTGAATGTTTCCTCCTCAAGATCAGGAATAAGGCAAGCATATCTTCCCTCATCATTTCCACTAACATTGTATTGTAGGCTTTAGCCAGTGCAATCAAGTAAGAAAAATAAATGAACAGCATCCAGATTGGAAAGAAAGAAGTAAAATGATCTTTATTCACATATGACATGATTATCTATATAGAAAATTTGATGAAATACACAAAGACACACACACAAAGCTGCTAGAACTAATAAGAAACTAATAAAAACTATTAAAAGAAACTAACAAAAACGATTAAAACTAAAAATTCTTTAGTAAAAACTATTAAAACTAATTGAATTTGACAAGGTTACAAGATATTCAATAAATATGGAAAATCAATAGTATCCCTTTATGTTAGCAATAAATAAATCACAAGTTGATATAAACAAAAACAATATCATTTATAATGCCATTGAAAATATGAAATTTGTAGGGACAAATCTGACAAAAGATGTAAAAGATCTATATGTTGAAAACTACAAAGCATTGCTGAGTAAAAGTAAAGAAAATCTAAATAAAATGGAAAATATTCCATGTTCATGAGTTGGAAGATTCAGTATTGTTAAGAAATTGATTCTCCTCAATTTAATCTGTAGGTTCAAAGGAATCTCAAGTATCACAGCAGGCTTTCTGAAGATCTTGACAATTTGATCCTAAAATCCAAAATGAAAGGCTAAGAACTATTATAAAAATAAATCTGAAAGTAATAAGAAAAGTTAAAATGCTAACATTTCCCAATTTCAAGACTTATTTTAATGCTACAGTAATCAAGATAATGTGGCACTGGCAGAAAGATAGACAACTAACGGAAAATAGAGAAACAATAGACAGTTCAGAAATAGATCTCCCTGTACACAAACAACTAATTTGCAATGAAAAGACAAGGGCAATTCAGTGGGGAAAGGATATTTTTCAATAAATGGTGCTGAAACAATTGAGTGATACCAAAAAAAAAAAAAAAAAAAAAGAACTTTAACCAATACCACACACCTTATATAAAAATTAAACTCAAAATGAATCCTAAATTGAATATAAATCCTAAAACTGTAAACCTTCTAGAAAAAAAAAAAAGTAGAAAATCTTTATAACCTTGGATTCAGCAAAGGTTTTTCAGAATTAACACCAAAAGTATGACCCATGGTCCCGTCAAATGGACACATAAAATTAACCATCGCACTGTCCTTCAGCAATCTCCCTCTCCCATGTGAAGGCCCTAAGAAATCTATATGCACAGAAGATAAGATTAGGGAAATGTACACTCTCTATGACATTGGGGTTGTATTTGAGCTCTGAATCCAATACTGAGAACCCAGGCTGAAGAATCCCTCTTCCCAGGCTGAAGGCAGGCCTAAGACCAAGGAATAACCTGAACAGCTGCCTCTGCCCCTTTCTCAGTATTATGACCTTAAAACAATCAGATAGTTTTTCATCTCATTACACTCACCCCACAGCAACCCTCCTTTTTTTCTTTTTAAATTTGTCCTATTTCTAAGGGTTTTTTAAACACACAGCAATTGTCAACTCTATTCAAATGTGTAACTCCCAGAGTATATTATTATGTATTAGTAATGTATTTGTTTCATTGACTTTCTAGTAAATCCATGAGTATCAGTGATTCCTATTGATCAGTAACGGACATCAAATGTCCATTACTGCGAGTTACACATTTGAACAGAGTGTGGGGTGGGCAAGAGAGAGCATACTGAATGTTACTGGGGGGTCCAGTCTTCTCTTTGCCCAGTGCCTGCTATTTGCTAATGTTTTCTCTCTAAATGTTGCCCAGCCTTTGAACCCTTTTCTTCTTGTCTTCAAAGTCCTAGATCTGCGGGGTTGACAGAAGGGGGACCAGGACTCTGTTACTGGTGTCTCCCCACTGACTGGCTTGGCATTGTCTGCAAATTACTCACTCTAGTTCTATACTGCAGAAACCACACAAAAAGCTATCCATCTGTTTAGAAACATTAAGTAAGGGCAATTATAGGGAGAATTAAATATAAGGAACATTCTCGAACAATTATAACCACAGTGGTTTTATCTATTCCTCATTACAAATTGTTTCTTAACCACATCTCTGATTCTCAGACCAAATGGATTATGGCCAACCCAAGATTCTTAATGTACAATCCTTGGCCTAAATCGCCTCTCTCCCCCTGCTTGGACCTGTTTTTGTCATGCTCACCTGCCAACTTCTGGCCAATTCTCCTTCCCAGGGGAAGGCAGGGCTCCTAGTTGAGTATCCAATGCTAACAGAGAGGTCCAGATTCCTGGTGCTCATGCAAACCAAATATAATGGTCTCCCTCATGTGTAGCTTCATTCTTGATTACCTGTGGGGGACTGCCCTTCATTCCTGTTCTTAGCCTGGCAGACCATCCTGCCTTCCCAAAACAACTAATTCCATTACTAGTAAGCATATTTTTCTCATTCTTGTTGTTTAGTTTAATGGGTTCTAATCACGTCTAGTTTATACCCACCAGCTCACCAAAGGAGTGATGTTCTCATGTGCCCAGGGGCTTTCTTTCCTTTTTTTTTTTTAAATTTTATTAAGTTATGTTAATCACCATACCTTATATCATTAGTTTTTGATGTAGTGTTCCATGATTTATTGTTTGCGTATAACACCCAGTGCTCCATTCAGTACAGGCCCTCTTTAATACCCACCACCAGCCTAACCCATCCCCCCACCCCCTCCCCTCTAGAACTCTCAGTTTGTTTCTCAGAGTCCATAGTCTCTCATGGTTCGTCTCCCCCTCCGATTCCCCCCCTTCATTTTTCCCTTCCCGCTATCTTCTTTTTTTTCTTTAACATATAATGTATTCTTTGTTTCAGAGGTACAGGTCTGTGATTCAACAGTCTTACACAATTCACAGCGCTCACCATAGCACATACCCTCCCCAATGTCTATCACCCAGCCACTCCATCCCTCCCACCCCCACTACTCCAGCAACCCTCAGTTTGTTTCTTGAGATTAAGAATTCCTCATATCAGTGAGAGCATATGATAAATGTCTTTCTCTGATTGACTTATTTCGCTCAGTATAATACCTCCATTTCCATTCACATCATTGCAAATGACAAGATTTCATTCCATTTGACAGCTGCAAAATATTCCATTGTATATATATACCACTTCTTCTTTATCTGTTCATCTGTCGATGGACATCTTGGCTCTTTCCATAGTTTGGCTATTGTGGACATTGCTGTTACAAACATCGGGGTGCACATACCCCTTCTGATCCCTACATTTGTATCTCTGGGGTAAATACCCAGTAGTGTAATTGCTGGGTCATATGGTAGCTCTATTTTCAACTTTTTGAGGAACCTCCATACTGTTTTCCAGAGTGGCTGCACCAGCTTGCATTCCCCCCAACAGTGTAGGAGGGTTCCCCTTTCTCCGCATCCCCGCCAACATCTGTTGTTTCCTGACTTGTTAATTTTAGCCATTCTAACTGGTGTGAGGTGGTATCTCATTGAGGTTTTGATTTGGATTTCCCTGATGCTGAGCAATGTTGAGCACTTTTTCATGTGTCTGTTGGCCATTTGGATGTCTTCTTTGGAAAAATGTCTGTTCCTGTCTTCTGCCCATTTCTTGATTGGATCATTTGTTCTTTGGGTGTTGAGTTTGATAAGTTCTTTATAGGTTTTAGCCCTTTCTCTGATATGTCATTTGCAAATATCTTCTCCCATTCTGTCAGTTGTCTTTTGGTTTTGTTGACTGTTTCATTTGCTGTGCAGAAGTTTTTTATCTTGATGAAGTCCCAATAGTTCATTTTTGCCCTTGCTTCCCTTGCCTTTGGCGATGTTTCTAGGAAGAAGTTGCTTCGGCTGAGGTCGAAGAGGTTGCTGCCTGTGTTCTCCTTTAGGATTTTGATGGACTCCTGTCTCACATTGAGGTCTTTCAACCATTTGGAGTCTATTTTTGTGTGTGTGTAAGGAAATGGTCCAGTTTCATTCCTCTGCATGTGGCTGTCCAATTTTCCCAACACCATTTGTTGAAGAGACTGTCTTTTTCCATTGGACATTCTTCCCTACATTGTCGACAATTAGTTGACATAGAGTTGAGGGTCCATTTCTGGGCTCTCTATTCGGTTCCATTGATCTATGTGTCTGTTTTTGTGCCAGTACCATACTGTTTTGATGATGACAGCTTTGTAATAGAGCTGGAAGTCCGGAATTGTGATGCCACCAGCTTTGCTTTTCTTTTTCAACATTCCTCTGGCTATTCGGGGTCTTTTCTAGTTCCATACAAATTTTAGGATTATTTGTCCCATTTCTTTGAAAAAAGTGGATAGTATTTTGATGGGGATTGCATTGAATGTGTAAATTGCTCTAGGTAGCATTGACATCTTCACAATATTTGTTCCTCCAATCGATGAGCATGGAACGTTTTTCCATTTCTTTGTGTCTTCCTCAATTTCTTTCATGAGTATTTCATAGTTTTCGGAGTACAGATCCTTTGCCTCTTTGGTTAGATTTATTCCTAGGTATCTTATGGTTTTGGGTGCAATTGTAAATGGGATCAACTCCTTAATTTCTCCTTCTTCTGTCTTGTTGTTGGTGTATAGGAATGCCACTGATTTCTGTGCATTGATTTTATATCCTGCCCCTTTCCTGAATTCCTGTATGAGTTGTAGCAGTTTTGGGGTGGAGTCTTTTGGGTTTTCCACATAAAGTATCGTATCATCTGCAAAGAGTGAGTGTTTGACTTCTTCTTTGCCTATTTGGATGCCTTTTATTTCTTTTTGTTGTCAGATTGCTGTGGCTAAGACTTCTAATACTATGTTGAATAGCAGTGGTGATAGTGAACATCACTGCCGTGTTCCTGACCTTAGGGGGAAAGCTCTCAGTTTTTCCCCATTGAGAATGATATTCACTGTGGGTTTTTCATAGATGGCTTTTATGATATTGAGGTATGTTCCCTCTTTCCCTACACTCTGAAGAGTTTTGATCAAGAAAGGATGCTGTACTTTGTCAAATGCTTTTTCTGCATCTCTTGAGAGGATCATATGATTATTGTTCTCTCTCTTGTTAATGTATTGTATCACATTGATTGATTTGCGGATGTTGAACCAACCTTGCAGCCCAGGGATAAATTCCACTTTGTCGTGGTATATAATCCTTTTAATGTACTGTTGGATCCTATTGGCTAGTATTTTGGTGAGAATTTTTGCATCCATATTCATCAAGGATATTGGTCTGTAATTCTCCTTTTTGATGGGGTCTTTGTCTGGTTTGGGGATCAAGGTAATGGTGGCCTCATAAAATGCGTTTGGAAGTTTTCCTTCCGTTTCTATTTTTTTGGAACAGTTTCAGAAGAATAGGTATTAATTCTTCTTGAAATGTTTGGTAGAATTCCCCTGGGAAGCCATCTGGCCCTGGGCTTTTGTTTGTTGGGAGATTTTTGATGACTGCTTCAATTTCCTTAGTGGTTATAGGTCTGTTCAGGTTTTCTATTTCTTCCTGGTTCCATTTTGGTAGTTGATACATGTCTAGGAATGCATCCATTTCTTCCAGATTATCTAATTTGCTGGCATAGAGTTGCTCATAATATGTTCTTATAATTGTTTATATTTCTTTGGGGTTGGTTGTGATCTCTCCTCTTTCATTCATGATTTTATTTGTTTGGGTCATTTCTCTTTTCTTTTTGATAAGTCTGGCCAGGGGTTTATCAATCTTGTTAATTCTTTCAAAGAACCAGCTCCTAGTTTCGTTGATCTGTTCTGTTCTTTTGGTTTCTATTTCATTGATTTCTGGTCTGATCTTTATTATTTCTCTTCTCCTGCTGGGTTTAGGCTTTATTTGCTCTGCTTTCTCCAGCCCCTTTAGGTGTAGGGTTAGGTTGTGTATTTGAGACCTTTCTTGTTTCTTGAGAAAGGCTTGTATTGCTATATACTTTCCTCTTAGGACTGCCTTTGCTGCATCCCAAAGATTTTGAACAGTTGTGTTTTCATTTTCATTGGTTTCCATGAATTTTTTAAATTCTTCTTTAATTTCCTGGTTGACCCAGTCATTCTTTAGTAGGATGCTCTTTAGCCTCCATGTATTTGAGTTCTTTCCGACTTTCCTCTTGTGATTGAGTTCTAGTTTCAAAGCATTGTGGTCTGAAAATAGGCAGGGAATGATCCCAATCTTTTGGTACCGGTTGAGAACTGATTTGTGACCTAGGATGTGATCTATTCTGGAGAATGTTCCATGGGCACTAGAGAAGAATGTGTATTCTGTTGCTTTGGGATGGAATGTTCTGAATATATCTGTGAAGTCCATTTGGTCCAGTGTATCATTTAAAGTCTTTATTTCCTTGTTGATCTTTTGCTTAGATGACCTGTCCATTTCAGTGAGGGGGGTGTTAAAATCCCCCACTATTATTGTATTGTTGTCGATGTGTTTCTTTGCTTTTGTTATTAATTGCCTTATATAACTGGCTGCTCCCATGTTAGGGGCATAGATATTTACAATTGTTAGAGCTTCTTGTTGGATAGACCCTTTACGTATGATATAGTGTCCTTCCTCATCTCTTATTACAGTTTTTGGTTTAAAATCTAATTAATCTGATATAAGGATTGCCACCTCAGCTTTCTTTTGGTGTCCACTAGCATGGTAAATGGTTTTCCAGCCCCTCACTTTCAATCTGGAGGTGTCTTTGGGTCTAAAATGAGTCTCTTGCAGATAGCATATTGATGGGTCTTGTTTTTTTATCCAATCTGATAGCCTGTGTCTTTTGATTGGGGCATTTAGCCCATTTACATTCAGAGTAACTATTGAAAGATATGAATTCAGTGCCATTGTATCGCCTGTAAGGTGACTGTTACTGTATATTGTCTCTGTTCCTTTCTAGTCTATGTTACTTTTAGGCTCTCTCTTTGCTTAGAGGACCCCTTTCAATATTTCTTGTAGGGCTGGTTTCATGTTTGCAAATTCCTTTAGTTTTTGTTTGTCCTGGAAGCTTTTTATCACTCCTTCTATTTTCAGTGACAGCCTAGCTGGATATAGTATTCTCGGCTGCATATTTTTCTTGTTTAGTGCTCTGAATATATCATGCCAGTCCTTTCTGGCCTGCCAGGTCTCTGTGGATAGGTCTGTTGCCAATCTAATGTTTCTACCATTGTAGGTTACAGATCTCTTCTCCCGAGCTGCTTTCAGGATTTTCTCTTTGTCTCTGAGACTCATAAGTTTTACTATTAGATGTCGGGGTGTTGACCTATTTTTATTAATTTTGAGGGGGGTTCTCTGTGCCTCGTGGATTTTGATGCCTGTTTCCTTCCCCAAATTAGGGAAATTCTCTGCTATAATTTGCTCCAATATACCATCTGCCCCTCTCTCT
The DNA here is from genome assembly GCF_011800145.1 of Mirounga leonina. Lineage (NCBI taxonomy): Eukaryota > Metazoa > Chordata > Mammalia > Carnivora > Phocidae > Mirounga > Mirounga leonina. The sequence goes on from NW_023270377.1 coordinate 16,859,209, forward strand.
CTTTCTTCTTCTTCTGGGATCCCAATTATTCTAGTATTGTTTCATCTTATAGTATCACTTATTTCTCGAATTCTGCCCTCATGATCCAGTAGTTGTTTATCTCTCTTTTTCTCAGCTTCTTTATTTTACATCATTTTGTCTTCTTTATCACTAATTCTCTCTTCTGCCTCATTTATCCTAGCAGTTAGAGCCTTCATTTTTGATTGCACCTCATTAATAGCCTTTTTGATTTCAACTTGGTTAGATTTTAGTTCTTTTATTTTTCCAGAAAGTGTTTCTCTAATATCTTCCATCCTTTTTTCAAGCCCAGCTAGTATCTTTAAAATCATCATTCTGAACTCTAGTTCTGACATCTTACTAATATCTGTATTGATTAGGTCCCTGGGAGTCAGTACTTACTCTTGTTCTTTTTTTTTTTGAGGTGATTTTTTCCATCTTGTCATTTTGTCCAGAGGAGAATAGATGAATGAGAGAAAAAAATGCTAACAAGGTAACAACAACCCCAGAAAAATATACACTAAACAAATCAGAAGAGACCTGAAACCGGGGGAAAAGAAAGGGAAAGAAAGAAAAAAGAAAAAAAAGAAAGAAAGAAAAAGAAAAAGATTAAAAAACAAAACAAAACAGAATATGATCAAATATGATCAGGCTGGTGCATAGATCAGTGCCACACACTAGATTTTGGGCGTATTTTGGTCTGTTAGAAGAAAGTGGCTCCCAAAATTTTAAAGAAAGAAAAACTTATATATGTACAAAAATAAGGGTAAATACAATGAAGGGATGGAATATGACTGTAAAGATGAAAATTATAAAAGATTTTATAAGAGGAATTGATAAGATAAGAAGTTGGTTGAAAAAAGAAAGAAGAGGATTTAAAAAAAAAAAAAAAGGAGAGAATGTGATCAGGCAGGAGACTAGAACAAAGCCATACACCAGAGATTTAGGGTATATTTTGGTCTGTTAGAAGAAAGTGTATCCCAAAATTTTAAAGAGAGAACAACTTCTATATATATACTAAAAATAAGGTTAACTACTATGAAGGGATAGAATATGAGTCTAAAAATGAAAAATAAAAAAGATTTTTTAAAAAAGAGATTGACAAGATGTTAGTTGAAAAAGGGAAAAAGAAAAATTCCAAAAAAAAAAAAAAGAAAATTAAAAAAAATTAACTTTGAAAGACTAAAGAATCATGGGGAAAAAGCCATGAATTCTATTTGCTGCATTCCCCTAGCGCTGGAGTCCTGCTGTTCTCATTGATCAGTAAACTTGGTCTTGGCTGGTTGTTCTCGCTGATCTTCTGGGGGAGGGGCCTGTTGCTGTGGTTCTCAAGTGTCTTTGCCGGAGCTGGAATTGCCCTGCCCTTGCCAGGTCCAGGCTAAGTAATCTGCTCTTGTTTGCTCTTGGGAGCTTTTGTTCCCCGCCAGCTTTCCATACAGCTTTGGAGGACGAGAGTGAAAATGGCAGCCTCCCAATCTCCACCTCGGAGGAGCCGAGAACTCAGGCCCCACTCCTCAGTGAACCCCCAGAGAAAAGCAGTCAATCACTCCCGTCTCCCCGGTCTCCGGCCGCACTCCATGCTCACCCAAGCCTGTGACCTAGCATTTCTATCTCTGGCACACGACCCCGTGTGGAGTCTCCAAACCCACAGATCCCTGCGGTGCACTACCGCGCTGCTCCTCCTGGGTGAGGAAAGTGAGTCTCCCTGGATCTGCTGCTTGTTGGGTCCCTGCTGGAGGAGCAGTGCCCGACTGTGCCCCAGATCATGGTTTATGGCAACCCCGAGCTGAGAGCCCGTGCCTCGGCTCCGTCTCTGCAGCCAGCTTCCCCGCTCCAATACCTGGGAGCTCTGCCACACTCAGGCACCCCCGGTCTTTCTGTGACCCCGAGGGTCCTGAGACTACACTGTCCCAGCGAGGGTTCCATCCCCCCGCTTAGCCACTGGAGCGACATTCCTCAGTGGAGCCGACTTCTTAAAAGTTCCGATTTTGTGCTCCGCTGCTCTATCACTTGCCAGAAGCAGCCGATGGAGGCCCCCACCCAGCCGTCTTAACTTCCCAATTATCTCCTCGGATTCACTTCTCTGCACATCCTACATTCCAGAAAGTGGTCACTTTTCTGTTCAGAGAGTTGCTGCTATTCTTTTCTTCGATCTCCTGTTGAATTTGTAGGTGTTCAGAATGGTTTGATCCCTATCTAGCTGAATTCCTGGGACCAGATGAAATTTAGGTCTCCTACTCCTCTGCCATCTTGTTCCTACCCTCCTCTTTCCTTCTTTTTATATACAGTTGCACTATCCCTATAAAGTAACTTTGGAAAACTACTTGGCCATATGCACACAGCTAAATTTATGCATATATTAGGATCCAGGCTTTCAACTCCTAGATATAGACCCATCAGAAATGCTCACACATGTTCATCAAAAGAAATAACAAAAGAAAGTTTATAGTTATAAACACTATTTTCACTATTATTTTATACTTCAATGAGTCATTGCATAAATTTATACAAATTAGTGATTATAAATTTTATTGATGGCACTATATCAGATATACTGATATCAAAATGCATGTCATTCTCATAAAGGAAAGAAGGTTGAGGGCCACAGTCCACCTTTTCCAAAATGTCACTATTAACTTGGTTTTACAAAGAAACCCTGGAATCCAGATCCGAAAAAAAATTAAAAATGGCTTACTCAAGGTTAACCACTTATGTGTTAGTAGAATTAGATGAGAAACCAAACACCATGACTTATTCTGGCATTCTTTGACTATACAACATTCCTTTGGATAAGAAAACATCTTGAAGTTCTCCATAAAATAGTTTTTAAGTTTTTTAATTTCACTTATTATTCTTCTACTAAGGATATAAAAATTCAAAAATTTTTACATAATGACAAAGCTTCTGGTTTTGATACTTCCAGATTGTGGGTGTTCCAGTTCCCCAGGCATTTAGGCTGCCTACAGAGACAAATGGTCAGTCCCATTTGGGAAATCCAAGGCCTCCATCCATTCACTGCTCCTCACAAATACAAGCTCATTCTCACTCTCCATTTGCTATTCACATTACATATATCAATGACCTGAACATAGTCACACATTTGATGTGGTCATTCAATACAATTAACATCTGTCTACTAGATACCAAGCAACATTCCCATCATTTTGTTCTAACCATAGTATTTGATTTGCCCCAAACTTTCCTTATAACAGAAAGATGATTAATTTGCAAGACTGCTGACTGAAATCACTGAAATGATCAGTCTTATTTCCTATCTCAAAAGTTCATCTATTCAGCAAATAATCTGCATCACTCCACATAGAGGCTGAGTCAGATATAGTCTGACTGGAATGGGGGTGAGGGTAGAGAGATAAAGATGAATAGTCTTAAAATCTAACATTCAAATCTTAATATGCCATATTGGTCCTACTGACCTCTCTCTAAAGCCTTATTTCATATTTTTTAGCCATAAAATCCTGAACAAGTTGCTTAATACCACTAAGTCTCAATATTTTCAGCTGTAAAATGGAGGTGATAATAACACATACCCCATGTGCCTCTTGAAAAAATTCAATGAAGAGTTGTATGTAAAACAATTAGGACCGTACATGGAAAAGAGTGAGGATCACGCAAGTTTACTTAATGCTATCACAATCATTATTATCCTTGCTCTTATAACGCTATTGTCTTGGCTATTGGTTTACTAACTATCTTAGGGCAGGTTTTTCCCAGAAGCTGACTCTGAGCCAATGATTCAAATGCAAGTGATTTATTAAAGAACTGTTCTTAGAAGAAACCAGTGCCAGCATTAGGGGAACAGGATAAGACAGGGAAAGAAGTCAAGGAATGGCGTCATTTCAGGTGAAGTCCAGCTTCAGCCTTATCTCAGAAGGATCTGTGAAAAGTAAAGTATGCCTTGGAATTTGTCCTATATCAAGGCAAAGCCTCTGGGCTTTTTGTACTCCTGCACCTGTCTGTTCTTAAGAGGCAGGAAGGATGTGTAACTGCCCCTAGAAAGTGTACCTTCTGAGAAAGTTAGGCTCTCCATGGGGGTGAAGCAACTCCAAGAGCCTAAAGGCAATCCTCTGAAGGTTTTAGCAGAAGAGCATGGGTCCACAAAACTGGTAAAGGAGATTAGAGAGTCTCTGGGCAAGCTGACAATAGTGCCTGATACAACCTTCTGTGACTGAATTTGTGCAATCTGTTGCCTACTTTCTGTGTCTCCCCACTCAGTATCTGCCTATTTGAACGTCTTTAACCAACTGACCACATTTTACCTATTCCTAGCCCCATTGGCTTGAGACCCAGATATGTCTTCCAGGCCCAACCTCAACATGCCAGTCTCCATGAGCATGGCTCCCAGGCTGCTAAGTTGAAAACCCCTGGATCTACCTAACCTTGATAATCTCCATGGCTTACCCCAGCCAGGATCTATTCCTACTTTTCTTCCAACTTGAAAGAGGGAAACTGGCATCACATCTCTCAATTTTGAAGTGCAGAATTCTTCGAATTACCTAGAACTCCTCTTAGAGTCAATTTATTTTTATTAGCTCTATATTTTATTTATAAAAGTATATACTATATTTTACTTATTAAGTATATATGTGGCTTAGTTGGAGAACATGAGAAGTCACAAGAATAAAAGAATTGAGGACTAAATACCAGTATTTGTAGAACCAGGGAAATAACTTGTAAACTAAATAAATACACTAGGAGAAAACGTGCACTATCAAACTTGGCACATACAAACAATGAAAAATGAATCAAACCTATATAAAAAATCAATTCTCTTCCCCATAATGTCAGTATTTTACATATAATAAAATCCTCCCTAAGCAAATAACTGATAAAGCAATAAAGCTGTCAGATGCAATAAACAGACCGTTTGCCTGGACTATCTAGAAACACTGCCATTCAGAGGCAGATACCCTGTTATATTAAAGCTACATGAAGAAAACATTTATCTATTGTGTGATAAACCTGACAAGTGCCTAAATCAGCTGCCTAAGAAGACTCTGTGGTAATGCACCTCTACAAAGGCTGATATTTAATTATATCGCCATGAGTGTGATATAATTGTGCCTATTATGTGATAGGAGCAGAAAAGGGGGAGTAGAAATTAACTTCCATTGAACAACAAAGTAATTATCCATTATTGAAGATAAGGTAGGACATCTCCATTGTATCTGAAGGCTGGATTCATTCATCAGTGTTTCTGTTGCTGTCTCTATATCTACATAACCTAAAAAGAAGGTTAACCCAGCATCAAGAATGGAGAAACATTCTGACATCAGGAAATATACACCAGCATGAGTTCCAAATATCTCAACCTCAAGATGTTACCCTCAGCTTGGCTATTCCTCCTGTGTTCACCAACTCCATCATGACAGCTGCCCAAGCTACAGTACTTGGAATTATTCTTAGCTATTCTTTCATTCCTTACATCTATTTGGACATCAATGCCTAACAAGTCTATGTTCCAATCCCCGACCAGTTCTGAGCCCTCTACTCCATTCTGTTTGTACTTTTTTTAGGTTCTGGCTATTTTTTTTTAAGATTTTTATTTATTTATATGACAGAGAGAGAGAGCACAATCAGGGGGAGCAGGAGAGGCAGAAGCAGGCTCCCTGCTGAGCAGTGAGCCAATGCAGAACTCAATCCTAGGACTCTGGGATCATGACCTGAGCTGAAGGCAGTCACTTAACCAACTGAGCCACCTAGGTGCCCCAAGTTCTGGCTATTTCTTGCCTAGACTATTATATTTGCCTCTTGCCAGTTCTCACCAACCCCAGCCTTCTGGCTCCCCAGGCTACTGGCAGAACACTGATGTCAAAGTAAACTTCTAAAATGTAGATCTAGTCATGTCACTCATCACTCATCTGCCTTAAAATTGGCCTAAGTTTAACAACAGAGAGTTCAGAAGAAGCAGCCAGACAAGAAAGAACTTACAGAAAGTTAAAAAGTATGTAGTGTTTACATGCATACTTTGGGGGAGTATTAGTATCCTATCGCTGCTGTAACAGATAATCAGAAACTTGGTGGCTTAAAACAACATGAGTTTATTATCCTACAGTTCTGGAGGTCAGAAGTTTGAAAAGGATCTTACAGAGCTAAAATCAAGGTGTGTGTCTGTTTTTTGTTTTGTTTTGTTTTTTGTTTTTTCTGGAAGCACTAGGGGAAAATTTGTTCTTTCTTTTTCCATCATTTAGAGACTGCCTATATTCCTTTGATTGTGGCCTCCTCTAGTAATCAGATCACTCTGACCTCTACTTCTGTACTTACATCTCATTCTCTGACTGCTCTACCTCCTGCTTTCACTTATAAGAATACTTAGGATCACATAGGGCCCACCCAGATGATCCAAGACAGTCTATCCCAAGATCCTTACTTTAATGACATCTGCAAAGTCTCTTCTGCCATGTAAGGTAAACTTTTTTTACAGGTTCTGAAGATTCAGACATGAACACCACAAAATGGTGTTCTGACCACCATAGGTGATAAGATCATAAGGAAACCCAAGGAAGTAAAGACTATGAAAGTCAAAACAGAGTTTACCTCAAAGAGGGAGGGTTGCAATGAAAAAGAAGTATGCAGAAACAGGCTTCTAGGGGGCTGGAAGTTTTCCGTTTCCTCAACCAGGTGGTGGTTTTGTGACTATTCACTTTAAAGCATGTTTTAAGCCATACATTTACATTTTATGCATTCTTAATATAGGTGGTTATTTCACATTAAAAAATGATTACAAAACCTGCCTAAAGGTCTGTATTGTATTTTTCTGGATAGCTGGCCTTCCAAAAACAGTCTCAGCTTCTCTTGCCAGCCTCATCTCTAAGCACTCCCTGCACCTCCCTCTAGTTTCCCTCCCTCCCCTCAACTCAGATTCTACTTCAGCCTCACTGAGCATAGGATGCTTTTTTATACCTTTGTGTATTTGGACACAAGATTCTCACTGCTTGTTCTGGTTTTATCTCGTTTGCTTGGTGAACATTATCACATTCATTAAGCCCAGGCCAAATAGTAGAGATCATGTTAACCCCTCCCTGACTACTGTGCTCCCCCCTTCCAAAGAGACTCAGGTGGTCCAGCCCCTATGCCGCCACCACATTTTGTTCATAATCCATCATCGCATGACCATGTCTATGGTGAATTGATATTTATGTCTCTATTTTCCCAGAAAATTTCCAAACAACCTTAGAGCACCTATTTCTTAGCAAAGTTTTTGGCATAAATTTTATACTTAATAAATGTGCTTAAAAAAAAAGTATGATCCATTCTACTGTGTGAGAAAAGTGGCAGGATAGGGTTGGGGCAGATGGAGGTTGATAAAATGGAAAGAGGCCAGGTTCACACAGTCACATTCTAGGTCCACCAAGTAGGATGTAAGGAATTGGAGTTTTGAAAATAGGCTTAAATTCACAGCATACAGACACTATATATAGTTTATTATATGCAGTAATGGTCTAGAAAGTCACTCAGAATACAGAACCATTGTTTCAAGAAAGAGAAGCTCCAGAATAATACAATAGAGACTTTTAGGTAAGTTTTTAAAATATTTTTTTTGTGAAATAAACACCTATATTAAAAATGTCCAAATCAGACAAGAAGTATAACTATCTCTATTTGCAGATGACATGATACTATTTATAGAAAACCAAAAAGGCTCCACTAAAAAACTGTTAGAACTAATAAATTCAGTAAATTTGCAGGATATAAATCAATATACAAAATCATTTGCATTTCTATGCACTAATAACTATCAGAAAAAGAAATTAAGAAAACAATCTCATTTACAATTACATCAAAGAAAAAAAATACTTAGGAATAAATTTAACCAAGAAGGTGAAAGACCTAAAGACTGAAAAGTATAAGACATAAATAAATGGAAATATATCTCACGCTCATAGAGTGGAAGAATTAATGTTGTTAAAATGTCCATACTACCCAAAGCAATGTATGGATCTAATGCAATGCTTATCAAAATTCCAATGGCATTTTTTACAGAAATAAAACAATCCTAAAACTTGTATGGAACCACAAAAGATCCCAAATAGCTAAAGCAATCTTGAGAAAGAAGAATCAACTTGAAGGCATTGGGCTACCTGATTTCAAACTATATTACAAAGCTATAGTAATCAAAACAGTATGGTACTAGCATAAAAACAGACTCATAGGTCAATGGAATAAAAAGCCCAGAAATAAACCCACATGTAAATGGTCAATTAATTCACAGCAAAGAAGCCAAGAATATGCAATGGGGAAAAAGCAGTCTCTTCAATAAATGGTGCTGGGAAAACTGGACAGCCATATGCAAAAGAATGAAACTGTACCCATTTCTTATACGATACACAGAAATTAACTCAAAGTGGGAAAGTAATACCTGAAACCATAAAACTCCCAGAAGAAAACATAGGCAATAAGCCCCTTGGCATCAATCTTATCAATAATTTTTAAAATATGGACACTGAAAGCAAAGGCAACAAAAGCAAAAATAAATGTGACTACATCAAACTAAAAACAGCAAAGGAAACCATTACCAAAATTAAAAGGTAACCTACAGAATACAAGAAAATATTTGCAAATCATTTATCAGATAAGGGGTTAATATCCAAAATATATAAAGAACCCATATAAGTCAGTAACAAAAACACAAACAATATGATTAAAAATGGGCAAAGGATCTGAATAGACATTTTTCCAAAGAAGATATGTAAATGGCCAACAAGTACATGAAAAGGTGTTCAACATCACTAATCATCAGGAAAATGCAATCAAAACCACAGTGAGATGTCACCTCACACCTGATAGAATGGTTAGCTATTATCAAAACACAAGAGATAATAAGTGCTGGCAAGGATGTGGAGAAAATTTAACCCTCTACACTGTTGGTGAGAATGTGATTGAGAATGCAGCCACTATGGAAAATAGCATAGAAGTTCCTGAAAAAATTAAAAATAGAACTACCACAGGATTCATCAATTCTACTTCTGGGTATGTACCCAAAAGATACAAAAACACTACTTAAAAAGATATCTGTACCCCCATGTTCATGAAAGCTTTATTTACAATAGCAAAGACATGGAAACAGCTTAAGTAACATAAGTATCCACTGATGGATATATGGATAAGGAAAATGTAATACACACACATATATACATATGGCTATATGTATGTGTGTGGTGAATATATGTATATATGTGTGAGAGAGAGAAATATTACTTGGCCATGAAAAAGAAGGAAATCTCACCATGTGGACCTTGAGTACATTATGCTAAGTGAAGTAAGTCAGACAGAGAAAGACAAATACTACATGATCTCACTTTATGTGAAATCTAAACAAACAAATCAAAATCATACATAGAACAGACTGTTGGTTGCCAGAGGCAGGGGGGTGGGCAAAATAGGTAAAGGGGATCAAAAGGTTCAAAGTTCCGGTTATAAAATAAATAAATCCTGGGGATATGATGTACAGTGTGGTGACTATAGTTAACAACATTATACTGCATATTTGAAAGTTGTTAAGACAGTAAATCTTAAAAGTTAACATCACAAGAAAAGAAATGTATAATCGTCTGTGGTGATAGATGCTAGCTAACTAGATTGATTATAACAATCACTGAGCAATATATACATATATTGAATCATCATGGTTTACACCTGAAACTAATATAATGTTATATATCAATTACATTCCGATTTAAAAAAAAAGAAAGATGCAAGGCTTGTGATCGCTATCATATGCCTCATTGAATTCACCAGTCTAGGAAAAAAAAGAAAAAAAAGCATAAAATGGTACTGAACCACTTGTGCTAGGGGAAATACAGAGTTAGGTACCTGTGAACCTCTGGTGACAACATTTTCCTCAGCCAATCAATATAATCAATACAATCAAAACAAACCTTGTTTGGGTGTGTTTCTGTTTAAAGATACCTTATTTAAGATATACTATTGATTCACTTACCTTGAACTCTTAGCCTTTAGCACTCTAACTCATGCCTGAACAAAGCTTACCTAACAAACATATTTTCTCCATAAAGTGCATCATAGCCTTCCTGTGTTGAGGAACTCTCAGCTAACCCTTCAGCACTATGCTTGGGCGCTATTTTCAACAGAAAAATCATCAACAAAAAACACAAAAATGAAATAATGTGGCATTCCATTACCCCTAAAAGGATACTTGTTTACACTATGAGGACCAAAACAAAAAGGCAGAATGTCTGGTCACCCCGTTCAGTATCAACTGGGAATATGCATAGCTGGAGACCAACATTTTTTGCCCCTCAGCGAGCGTCCACATTCACAAATGACCACTCACATGCAGCTGAGTACTGATTTGGGGATGACAAACAACTTTTACCAAGTAGGTGAATTTGCAAATACAGAATCCACAAATAGTGAGGATTGACTGTACATTATTTTAATTTTACTATCCTCCCCACTACCTAACAGTGGAAACTAAGACGTAGATTATTGACTAACCTAAAATTACATTGCTGATACTTGTGAGAGACAGGATTCAAACCTCTGCGGCTCTGCCTGGGGCCAATGCCTGTGCTCTGCCCCCTGCAGGCCAGCTATAATCCTGCAAAGTGGCTTATGGAGAATTGAGTCTTTGGGATCTGTGCTTTTCATGGGATCTGTACTTTTCATGGCTTCTTTTGTTCAGTCCTTCTCTGACCTCATAGAATATTTAGCTTACTTGACTCTCATTTTTTTAAGTTTATTATTATTATTATTATTTTAGTAATCTCTACACCCAACATGGGGCTTGAACTCTCAACTTTGAGATCAAGAGTCACATGCTCTTCCAACTGAGCAAGCCAGGCGTCCCTAGCTTGCTTGACTTTTAACAGAATTCTACTGGAATACCATCACTGCATTTACCTACCTTCACTGATTTTTCATTCGCATTCGTGTCATTAATAGATTATTTAAAGGAACTACTCTTTCTTACTCACTGTACTATGTTCCAAAAAGATAAATGTAATTTGAGAATATTCACAAACCTGACACCTGAGAGTTTATTAATCATTCTTCATTATTAATTAATAGAAAATCAGTTAAGATTTATTCTTCTTCAGTAGAGTCTATTGACTTTATTGAACTTGGATCTTTACAAGTTATAAAAGTTTATGCTTTCTTTGAGCTTGTCTCACACTTCCAGAGATGGAAGAACCCCAGGAGAGGGAGAGAACTAGTGTACAGAAACCATTCTGTGTGAATTGCCAGCCCACAGAACATGGAAAACTTCAAGATTCTTCTATGTGCATGTCTCCAACTCTGGCCCACTTTCCATTTAGCCACAGATAAATGGGAATTAAGCAATTTCACTATTGATTTATGATGCAAAAAAATGTTTTCCATAATAAATATTCCAGCATAAATGTTCATCATAAGCAAAACATTCCTAGATACTCATTTTATGAAATGTAACAGTCATAAGCCAAGAAGACCACAGATCACAACTCCTAGCTAAGCAATCATTTGACCAGAAGATCCTTGTTTGGACTCAATTTCCAATAAATATTATGCTGTCAACTTCTTTTTCTTAATGTTCTCCTTAATGTGATTATGATTATGATCTTCATATGATCAAATTCTAGAATTACACATAATGGCAAGCAAATAATTCTGTAATGACTACTAAGAACAAGGTTGTTCCAAGATGTTGAAATAAAGTTGGGCGCCTGGGTGGCTCAGTCATTAAGCATCTGCCTTTGGCTCAGGTCATGATCCCAGGGTCTTGAGATCGAGCCCCGCATCGGGCTCCCTGCTCAGCGGAAAGCCTGTTTCTCCCTCTCCCACTCCCCCTGCTTGTATTCCCTCTCTTGCTGTCTCTCTCTCTGTCAAATAAATAAATAAAATCTTAAAAAAAAAAAAAGAAAGTTTCTATTCTAGATTATCCATCCTCAAATCCCTCTCATGTTACATCCTAGTCCCTTCTCTTACTTCTTAAGGAATAGAAATGAAAACGAAAATAAATATTTAGCAGCTAGTTAGTGAAGCATTGGGCTTAAATCCTTGACATTTTTTACATAAGTTTTTCCTTGTATTACTATTAAGTTATATTGATCATTAGCTACTCCTCACCTTGGGTATCCCTTAGAAGTCAACCAATAAGACAACAGGTCACTATTTTACCTCATTTCTGTTGGAATGAAAACCAAATGTCTTTGTTTTTTATATTTGACATTTACCAGGTAAAAATTCCCTCTGCCCTGCCCCCTTCTGATTGATTCAAGAATTCCAAAGCAATCTTAAGTTGTTCTGGTGAGTCAATATCTGAGTTTTTACAATTTGATTATAATTCTAAAAATCACAAACATCCTTTTACTCTGGATGCCGGTTTAGGTTAAGAAAATATTTATGTAACCAGCAATGAGCACAGAGAATACAAGAGGTCATTAATGACAAGTTACTTTATGTGAAGGATTGCAGAAGGGTCAGATTTGGAGCTTAAGCAAAAGTATTTGCCTGTAACTTTTCTCCAAATGAGCACATTAAAGTCAGAGAAAGAACAATGCTTTCACCATAATTCATAGTTTTCTGAAAGCTAAATGACCTTTTTAAAAGATTCTTGGCCTTAAGATGTGATTAAAATGGAAGGGATATGAATACCTACAATGCAGTAATGAATTGTAAATGGCTTAGTAATCCACTTCCAGTGCTCACAGATCCTGTCCCAAAAGCATCTATTCATATATATAAACCATCCAACAATAGCTCCTTCTACTGGTATCTGAATTCCATATCAAACTGAAAAATTAGGGGCGCCTGGGTGGCTCAGTTGGTTAAGCGACTGCCTTCAGCTCAGGTCATGATCCTGGAGTCCCTGGATCGAGTCCCGCATCGGGCTCCCTGCTCGGCAGGAAGTCTGCTTTGCCCTCTGACCCTACCCCCTCTCATGTGTTCTCATTCTCTCTCTCTCAAATAAATAAATAAAATAAAATAAAAAATCCAAACTGAAAAATTATTCTGGTTATTAAAAAAAAAAAGCCTTTCCTAGAATGATCTTGGTACATTTCTTTGCTGTTTACTGTAGCTAATTTAAAATTCATTCTAATATTTCAAACAGTATGTTATAGATCAAAATAAATACATTATATTAGTCAGGCTGCTCCATTAACTTCACATTTTAAGAAAAAATATCGAACACTGCGGTCTTTTTCCTCTTTCCCATCAGGAGTGTCTGAAGCTCTCACACTGTGTTCAGAATGGGGAATCCACATCCTTCCAGCTCATACGATATGTTGAGTGTCACTCGGAGCCCCCCTCCACAACAGACAGATTCAGGGGATCAAATCATACTGGTGGAAGGCTGGAACTCAGCAGTGTTCTTTCTACCGCTTGAACTTCAAGCCTCACCACAAAAAAAAAAAAAAAAAAAGTGAACAGTACAATAGCAAGGGGACTTTAAGCAGGGGACCTCGGTTTTCACTCAGGGGCTTTTAAGTTCTTCATCCTGTCTCTCTCCAGTTATTGCAATCATTAAATGAAATTACCTTGAGATGTTTTCACACATAGCCCAATTAGATCTGGATCTCAGCAGGCCAGGCCTGGGTAACAACATTACATAAAGCTCCCCTGGTGATTCAGTGTTGGGGACCAGGAGTTGAAGTATCTCTATTGCTAATCTTTCTTGTAGAAGTTTGATCTACAAATACACCATCATAGCACATTGTACGGTTGGCTGGGAAGCTCTTCTTTAACCAGTCACGGAGACACAGTAAATGCTCTCCAAGAACAAGAGCTGAATCTGTGATGAGAATCCTGGGAATCCACGTGTAAGTGGGCAACAATGCCCTGCTAAGACACCTGTGGCCCAGACAATTTTTGGTCTAGTAGGGGCAGCTTTGTAATTATGGACAAGATAGATCAGACAGCAAGGAGCTATCTGATTAAACAATGACTGTATAGCAACAATTGAAGCAAGGACAGGAAAAACAGGACTCTGCTAATGCACTCATCATACACCCTACTTCCTTTGCAAGGTGGCATCTACAAATAGATCAGACTCCTTTTGAACTAAGCAAACCTCATAGTGCTTGACCAACTAAGGAGCTGGGACAGGGAGGAGGAGAAGTGATAAACCCAATAAAGATACTGGATTTCTTCTAATGTAGCACTTTTTAAACTCATTGCATAACGTATTATTATATATTACATAATCTGTGAATTACTATGTATGCAGTCATTATGTATACAATCTCAAAAAAGGTGATTGAAAACCTTGACTCTGGACACTTCTATCCCTAAATGATACAAAGAACATCTCTGTAGATCTTCTTCCACTTAGCAAAACATATTGTTGGGCCTTTGGTTTATAAAAAGAAAAGCCCCAAAGCATCAGCTGGATGATAAATGGGTGAGACTAAAAGAAAAACGTTGTTTACATCGTGTTCCACCTTATAACTGCATTATGATTTATTTATCCATTCCTTAACAAGGGATATTTCTGCTGTTTCTAATTTTTTGCTATTAAATATAAAGTATATATATATATATGTGTGTGTGTGTGTGTGTGTGTATTAGTATTTCTGTAGACTAAATCCTAGCAAGCGAGATTTCAGTGTTATAGGACAATGCTTCTTAACATCAATAGGCATGTAAGTCATCTTGCTAAAATACAGATTCTGATTCAATACATACAGGATGTGGCCTGAGAGTCTGCATTTCTACCACGTTCTCAGGATACCAACACTGCTAAGTTTATAGGATATCTACTTTCTTTAATTTTGATAGTTGCTAAAATGAGGATGAGAGGTAAATCTTAAAAGTGAAAAGTAGAAGAGTGAAGAACAGTATTTTTTAACTCCATACACTTATGTCTTACTGCAATTTGTTTCAGTGCAAACTGAACCCTCAGCAATATAAAGTAACTTTACTTTAGCAATTAAAAAAATGGAAATTTGAGGGATGCTTGGGTGGCTCAGTCGGTTACGTGCCTGCCTTTGGCTCAGGTCATGATCCCAGGGTCCTGGGATTCAGCCCCACATAAGGCTTGCTGCTCAGTAGGGAGTCTGCTTCTTTCTCTCCCTCTGCCCCTCCCCCCATATGCATGCGTGCACGCGCAAGCGCTCTCTCTCTCTCTCTCTCTCTGTGTCTCAAAAAAATAAATCTTTTAAAATAGGAAATTTGACACAAGCAATCAGATAGTTTTAATAAATTAGCAAGTAATAACGAGGTAATAACCAGGTAGGTCTCTCCCATTCTCTCCAAATACAAATGAGTTTTCCAACATTACTGTAAAATTTCTAGAGATTCTTATTGTTCTGTGTTCCTGACTCTACTTTAAACTGACCTCTTTCAGGTATTTTTCCAATCACCTGTCTAGTGGCCACACAGTTTCCACCTCTTTGTAAAATGCAAGTATCTCAAAAGGTCATGGGTTTTGGGGAAGGTGAATAATGGAATTTCCTGCTCAAGACAATGCAACTATTTATAGGACATCTGAGAGTCAGGTATGCCATGAAGTAACCCCAGGATGGCCAACTCCATTTTTCTGTAAAACCCTTTTGTGACCTAGCCTGCAGAAAGTTGGTCCAAGCAAATTCCAGGTGTTGAATTCATCTTAGTTAACTGACTAATCTTTATTCCATGTTAACTTTTATTTTTTGGATAAATCTTTTTCTATGAGTTTTTTGTTGTAGGTTTCGGAAACCGGAGAAGTTTCAGATAGTTGGGAAAAGTCTCACTCTATGGGTAGGTAAAAGTAGCATCTGGTTTTTAGAAAGAAAGATCTACAAGAAATATAAGAACCTAATTAGGGACTTGAAACATTTTGATATTATAGAAAATCCAAGGTTACTTTAATGATCATACCAACATAAAAATATAGGGGTCGGCAACTAATTTGATGATCTAATTAAATGCACTGACTGGTGTTAGACGATCTAGAGAGAGTAATTCCAACTAATTTTTCATTTAGGTTCATCATAGTGTTTCTGAAAACTTGGAAACCTGCCACTCAAAATCATCTTTGCCTGCTTATTCATCAGTCAGTCCAAGTGCTCCTCCAGTCCCTAGCAAGCAAAAAGGGAGATGAAGTTGTCTATGACTGAACCCTCAGCAATGTAAAGTCTGAGATTAACTGTTTTATTTCAAGACAGGTTGGCATTTTATTGGTTGAAACTTAGAAGACCCCAAGGAGGGTCAACATTTATAAACTATAAACTAGAACATAGGGATTTATTGGAACCATAGATCACACTTTAGATCTTTTGCAAAGACAACACCCTACCATTTCTTTGGGCTGAGAAGTGGGATCATTTCCCAGGTTATAAAGACACACTTATTGAAGCAAAAGCAGGGTAGATTTGTCATTATAAGCAGAAAAGATGGCAAATGCTAAAGGAGAAGTGTGTGTGTGTGTGTGTGTGTGTGTGTGTTACAAGCATTTGAAATGTCTTGCAAATGTTGTAAACCTAAAGTAATCAGAGCTGAGTTTACCTATTGTTTCTCCTCAGGCTTTCTAAATAATGTTGTGTAATAGGCTGATATCTGAACCCAGAGAAGGGTAATAGCATCAGTCAGTAAGGTGCCATTATGATGCATATCACCAGTAGATTGAGACTGACTTTTGATTCAATGAGACAATCTTAAGTATTCATATACCATGTGCTACCCCTTTTTATTCTTATTTCTACTTTCTCATCACTCTGACAATGTGATCACAGTTGAACAATTATTCCATAGAAGAATTATAAACAGCAACCTTTCCAGATTCACTGGGAGACTCTGAAATTGGAAATTGGGTTTCAACCAAAGATGTTGTATGCTGGAGTAGCTGCAATAAACTGAAACCATTAGGGCTATTTGCAAACTAAGTGGATGCGTCTTTGTTAAAATTTGATGTTTATTTTTAATATGGTTGCCTGCCTTTCTCTATCTGAACAGCTCATTACACCTTAAATATAAACCACATGCGCACTAGAGCATCTATGTAATTTTCTGGGGCAGAGAATTTAGGCTGTGATCCAACACTAAAATATATTACTTTAATATTTATTTGCATCTGTTTGGTATTGTCATGATCCATACAAAACCGAATTATTTTGCTTTCCTTTAAAAAAAAAATAAAAGGGAAGAAAACTCTCTGTTTATAGACTACTAGTCAAGTGGATTTGGAAAGCTTCATTTAAGATTCAGTTCCTCTTTGCAGATATTAGTATCATAAGCATTGATGAAGAATAATGTAATGAATGATGAGTTCTGAACAATAGTATGGCTGATTTGGTAAAGCTATGTTTTTGGCTTAAACAATAGGATGTTTGATCAAATCAACCACAGGGAAGGAAATGGTATTGCAAAAGATGAGTTTCTAATTGAGATAGACAATAAACTGTGTATCAGAAACAGCTGCAGGGAAATGGATCCCATTGCATTTTTACATGTTAATACGTTGAATTTCCACATTAGACGGTCACAATTTTGAGTTCTAGCACATCCAGGTGCCTTTACATCTGTGCAGTATATTTAGAAAGGAAGAAAAATCAAATGGAAAATATGTTATATTCATAACATTCCCTTTTTTGGCTTTTTCTTATTAATTTCATTATCATTATAAACTATGAAGATGAGAACAGATCCTTTGGCAATGACATTACTACAAGTTCAGATGTCATGGTCCTCTCCCTTTTCCATGCAAAAGGACATGCACACTGATTCAATGGAAGATATCTACATTTAACTTTAGGTCGTATGTTAAAAGAAGTCAGGCAATGGGGTGCCTAAGTGGCTCAGTTGGTTAAGCATCTGCCTTTGGCTCAGGCCGTGATCTCTGGGTCCTGGGATCCAACCCTATGTCAGGCTCCCCGCTTGGCAGGGAGTCTGCCTCTCCTCCTTCCTCTTCCCCTCTTGTGTGCTCGTGCTCTGCTCTCTCTGTGTCTCAAAAAATAAATAAATAAAATCTTTTTTAAAAAGTCAGGCAACAGGGGCGCCTGGGTGGCTCAGTTGGTTAAGCGACTGCCTTCAGCTCAGGTCATGATCCTGGAGTCCCTGGATCGAGTCCCACATCGGGCTCCCTGCTCGGCAGGGAGTCTGCTTCTCCCTCTGACCCTCCCCCCTCTCATGTGCTTGCTCTCTCTCATTCTCTCTCTCTCAAATAAATAAATAAAATCTTAAAAAAAAAAAAAAAGTCAGGCAACATGCATTATTTCTTTGCAGAAGGTACTTGTATTAAGCAAGGTATGCTGGGTAACAAATTGACCCCAAATCTCAGTGACCCCATACTGTAAAGGTGTCTATATTGCTGATATGAATGTCTGTGTTCCCCCAAAATCTATTCATTGAGGCCCTAACCCCCAGTGTGACATGTGGTTCTGAGGAGGTAATTAGATCATGAAGGTGGAGTTCCTATCAATAAGATTACAGCCCTTGTAAGAAGAGACACAAGAAAGATGATCTCTCTCAACCAAGTGAGGATGTGGTGAGAATATGGCCATCTGCAAACTGGGAAGAGAACACTCACCAGACACCAGATCTGCCAGTATCTTGACCTTGAATTTCCAGGCTTCAAAACTGTGAGAAATAATTTTTCATTGTCATTAAAGCCCCCAGTCTATGGTATTTGTTATAGCAGCCCAAACTAAGACAATTGCTCATACTACTCGTTTAGCATAGGTTGGCAGGAGGCTTTGTTCCACATTTACCAAGGACTCTGGTTTGGTGACACTCACCATCTTATAATGTCACCATGTCAACATATGATGTTCAGGGTTGTCACATCAGGGGGAGAGAGCACAGAGAACTCACCCTTAGTCCCTTAAATCTGCAGTGACAAGGATCGCTTTCACTCACAGGACATTGGCCAGCACTGATCATAAGACCCCATACCAACTACAACAGAAGCTAGGAAGTGGAGGGGAGCAATTGAATATTTAATGAATGTATTGTCAATATCATAGTGCTTTCTTTCATCTGTGATCAGAGGGCTAAAAAGCCCAAATTAATTATCACTTTCAACAGGATATATTGTGTTGGGAGCCAATGTCATCTCTTTACAAATTACTAAATATTGTGTATCTATTAAATCCAGTTTTTAATTTGCCATGGAACCATTGCAATTTATGAGAAATCCTAATGTAAATTTACATATCATTCACAAAAATATAATTATTTTTCTACTGGATAACTCTCTTGGATTTTTGTGGTTTATTTCTTTTTTCAAATTCCTTTTAGATGCATATCCAGTGAGCCTCTTGCTGCAGAAAGAGACAAATCATAAAATTAGTGAAAGCATTGACAATTTCTGTGAATGGCCTGCAAAGGCACAGAGCTTATTATGAGCCATCTTCATAACATGAAATAATGCATGCATTGATATCAACTCCCACTTTGGAAATAACTAATTAAACTCATTCTCTACACAGAGCAGAAAATAAGTTTTAAGCCAACATTTATCAGTGGGCTTGGTGGGAATGGATCAACAAATCCCAAAGGCAAGTTTACTGCACATTGATCTCAGGAAAGACCTGGAGCTCAGGTCTTTCCTGAGAAATTTAAGCCAAAATGAGGTGAAGAGAAAAGCTTGTGACTGTCTGTGCCCATGGAAAGAACATGGGAAATAGACCAGTATAAATAAAAGTATTAGCTTCTGTTCAAAAATGTTCCTTAAATAGAAAAAAAAAATGAAACAGATTAGTGGGGGAGCTTATATTAAAACAGAAAGAGTAAAGAGAGGAGAGGAGATGTTGACTCATAGGTCAAAGATACAAATGTCACAGCTTAAAATATGAATGTCCACACTCATCTACACAGGAAAGAAGAGTTTAGAATAAGAATTCTGTTCACATATCACTTCTTTAGGCAAATGACTCGTTGTTTTAAGGGAAAGGATTTTCTTGCCTTCAAAAATGTTTTAGTGCCATAGAGAAAATGTAAACTGTGTTTGAATTTCCATAACCTCTACATTTTATGGCAGGGACCCAGATCCTATTAACAGTTTTCTGTTTCAACACCTGTTATCAAATCATAACATTTTAGCTAAACTGGCAAATGATTCTCTTTCACAATGTGAGTGTAAATGAACTCCTATTTAGAATCATTTCACTAATTATTTTTCCATATACTGTGGACATTAATAGCTGCTTAGTCTTCTGACATGACCTAAACACACACATCAGATCTTTATACAGTATGTTAAAGTAAAATGTGTATATTTCTATCTCTGCCACTGGAACTTAAGTTTTTTGAGGACAAAGTCAACCTTATTCTTCTCTAAATTAGCTCAGCACATATTACTGCACCTTGAATAAAGATTGCCCTCAATAAATGCTTATCAAGTGCATTATACACATAGTCCAAAAGTGAATAAGGATTTGTTTGATTGATGTACCATGGCTGAGTTTCGGTTCAGAATCTCTTGGTAACAGAGGACTTTCTGTCCATCTTTGGTAAGAAAAAAAAAATGGCTCAAGCCAAAGATCATTAAGCAAATTTCTGAATTTTGTTGGGAACTGTTCCTTAGAGATTTCTCTGTAAAATGGGGATATAATGCCTATCTTCTCAGATTAACATGATCATTAAATGTTATTTTAAAAATTTATAGCTCAGTGCCTGATCTTCTATGGGTTCTCCATAAAGAAAGATAATGTCTAATTAGAGAATACGTTTTCCTTACCAAAAGATATAAAGTCACAAAGCCTTAAGGGAAATGGCCATAAAATATCCCCAAAGAGAAATAATCACTAAAAAAAATGTTAAAGTTCAGGACTCTAAATCTCAACAATTCTAAACTACCTAAACAAAATTAAGAAAAGATAAAAGCCAACCATACCACCTGCTAAGAAATTTAAATGGAAATGGAAAAAAAAAGAGAGAGAGAAAGAATTTATATGGAAATGGGGAGACCACTTAGGAGGCTTTCCAATAATCAAAAACAGAGCTGATGGTCACATGGACCACAGGGATCACAGTGCACTAGTGACAGGTGAATAGACTCAAGATATCCTGGAAGGTAGACCCAAGAGTATATCCCAATGACTGGAATGTGGGATGTAAGAGGAAGTAGGGAAGTGAGGCATTTGACTTAATGAAGCTTCCATTCACTCAGTTGGAAAGACTCTAAGGGAAGTAGGTTTGCAGAGTAAATCAGGAACTTAGTTGGAATATGTTAAATGTAAGAGTTGAGATGCCTAGTAGAGTTGTTCTTCCAAGCAGAGATGTTCACAAGGCAAAAATCACTAGGGTACATTTTACAAAATTATCATTTTAGCCATTGTAACCCCAAAAGAGAACCTAATTTTTTAGGTGAACAAACATTCAGTGAAATAAAACAATTTTATTCCCAGTTACCTGGGAATCAGAAAACTAGACCTTGATCTCCTCAGAAGGTGTGAATTTCACCATGTAATTCCTACTCCTTAATAATAATAATAACAAAAACAACAACAAAACAAAACAAAAAATACCCTGGGCCTCCATTTTCCCATCTGCAGTTCTGTGAAACAGGTCCTTTGAGGTTCCATTCTAGAGCTGTGCTGCCCAAAACATCTCTTGAACACTTGAAATGTGGCTAGCACAACAGAAGGATATACTGAACTTAATATTTTTAAGTTTTAATTAATTTAAGTTTATAGTCACCTAAGGCCATACCAGATGGCACAGATATAGAACATTTCCATCAATGCAGAAATTTCTCTTGAACAGTGTTGTTCTAGAGATCATGTGTTCAGAATGTGGGGAAAAGCTCTTACCTCCTGGGCAGCTGCTCACTATGCTTTTTAAGGAAATGGTATAGCCAACTTAAATTGAATATATATGCTCTGTTACAGATACTTTAAAAAAAAAAGACTGACAGTTTAATTAAGACAAACAAAGTGAAAACATTTATATGTGGTGACTACTTGAATAAGACAAGAGACTATAACATGAATGGGCTTCTGAAGGTCATTAACACCAAAAGGACAAAAGGCACTGCTTTCTACAAAAACTATGATGTGAAATTCAGGAAAACAATATTACTAAATGTGATTTAGTTGAAAAAAAGAAAGTAAAAGCAGGCACCAGAGAAAAACAAATGTTTTTATACAATATTTTTCTATGTTACATAGTGTAATGCTCATACCATTGACATCAACATAGTTATATTATCTTTTGGCTTCTAGGTGAAATTTTAGAAAATACCTGGCAAGAAAATAGTTTTGAAAGTGTTTTCTTTTAAGTTCTTTGGTACAATTTGGTCATTTTGATAGTTGTCACTCCATTAAGTAAGTACTTTAGTGTACATGTATCAACAAAAATGCAACAAGAAGCACAAGTGTTTAGAAAACCACAATTGAAGAATAAATCAGATTTTTGACCTCATGGAAAACATATAAATACATATATATATCTGCATCTGATATACATATATATACGAATCCCTATAAACCCTTCTCCAGTCACATTTCTCTCCCTCCTTCTCAAGAAGTAACCACCATCTTGACTTGGTGTTTATCATTTCCAGTCATGCTTTTAACTTTTACTATATATGTATCTATAAACAAAGACAGAATTCTTCAAGTGGGCCAAAGCCCATAATGTGCTCCTTGGATGACTAGATCCTTAACTGCGAGAGAGTTTACATGCATATAAAACATGGATGTTTCCCAAAACCAGATGACTTCTGAGACATGTTTCCAAGTAGCCCTACTGAGCCAGGGATTGTAAAGTCTGTCTCTGGAGGAAACAGCAAACGTGTATTTATTTATACTCACATATGAAGATAATTCTGAGGTAGGGCAGAGGAATGGAAGGACATAGTTTCAAGCAAGGAATACCATGGCTTTCGTCACAAGAAAAACAAATCAAAGAACTGAGGAAATCATCCAACCACTTAAAGATTGTCTAGAGGTGAACCTGTAACATGGCTCAGTCCTTTCTTTGAACACCCAGACCCTCTAATAAGGACTAAGTTCTCCCTTTTCCACTCCACTCCCTCCTCCCCTCTTGGATTCAATCTTAGCCAGCTCAAGTGCTCAGGGCCCCTTGGTTCTCTTCCCCATCTCTGAAAAGTTCCAATAAATCATTCATCTCTTCTGTCAGGTTCCCCAGAAGCAGATGCTGAGATAAAGATGTCAGTGCAAGTGTCCTACTAAGGAAGTACTCCCGGGAAAAACCACTGAAGGTGTAGGGAAAGCAGGACAGGAACAAGGAAGAAGTCTGATTCCATAGACAAATTCTGGAGAGTAAGTTACTCCTTAGAATCATCCTGATCCTATTTGAAGCTGAGAGTTGGCCTTCCAAATTCCCACCCCTGGCTGTGATTGGCAGAGGGCCACCAGGGAGAAGGACGGGAGTAGGATCTCAAAGTTCAGGCAGTTCTAGCTCTCTGGACACCCAAGGGGGTAACACGGCTCCCAAAGGTTCTGGTCCAGGTCATTGGAAGTAAAGACACATCACAGCCAGGGGAGGGAAGAATAGAAAGGGTAAAAGTGACCCGGGGAGGTGAGGGCAGAGCACTGCAATGTCCATCACACAGTACCTGGTGGAGTTGATAGATCATTGCATTTATTAGTGATCAAATCCTTGAGCTAATGGGTGAATTTAGAATTTCAGAAATCAGCATTTTAAGTTGAAAGATCTTTTAACATCTGTACTTTCAAGAAGCCCCCCAAATTAAACTATCAAAATAGATTTTAAACAGCTAGTGAATATGTCCAACTTTGACTGAAAACCCACTGTGAGCTAGATAGCTTAAGTAAAAACACTTTTTTACACTTTTTTACATATAACTGCATGTGGTTTCATTTTATTTCTCAAGCCAGTATTTGTCCAATTATATCCTGAACTAAATCTGGTATTAGACTTGACTTTGTACTTGGGGCCATTTCCCATGACAGAACAGTAAACTTACAGTCCCATTCCCCTGCCTCAGTGGATACTCACATGACAAGAGGCAGCTCAAATCAAGCTTGCTTTCATATTCTTCACATGTTACAATAAACTCAGCTTTCCTGTGGCATTAGGAGCCCAGTGACCAAGCAATATGCAAATTTAATCTGGATAAGGAATAACCCCGGCCCCCACTGGCAAGGAAAACCAATGTTCTAGGGAAAGAACCTCAGATAATAAAAATGAATTGGTAGAATGAGGTCCTCACCCACTTACTGTCCATGGGGATGTGTGGGCTGGTAGCTTTGGGCAATTGCAAAATAGGGTGAGGCCAAGTGGGATGGCCACAGCAAGGAAGCCGCAACCAAACCATTCTGGGAATTGCTTGTGTAAATTCACAAACTAGATTACCACTGAGTGGGCACTTTCAACATACATAAGTCAATTGGCATGCTGTGACTGAGTGCCATCTTATGGAAGTGGTATTTGTCACAGACCCAATAAATACTTCATGGTATGCCAGGGGGAAAAAAAAAGTCCCTCCAGGGGCTTGGAGCAAAGGTACTTGTTAGTCATAATTCTGTCTATAGTCAGCCCCAGATATGCTCAGCATGGTTGTAGCATTCTGTCCTGAACTGAACTAGAAAGAGGTTAGAGGCAAGTGCTTATACGTAGTGTAAATAATAACTGCAGCTGGGTGGAGGGGAGGAAATAGGTTGAAAAACAAGTTTACCATCTTCAGTTCATTGCCCTGTTCTTTATTCTACATTCTCTGAAATATATTTAGTCTTTATTGTTTTTAATTTTTAATTGAGTCTTTTCAAACTTTTAAAGTGTGCAGAAAATTAAAGAACAGATAGCTAGGTACTCACCATCACTATTAAATCAGTGTCTCTGTTCCTTGTTTATGATGTAATTTATTAGAACTATTGGTTAATGTAATCTAATTTTTAATGGAGTTATGTTTTTTTGAATGTTAAGAAAGCCTTGCCTATCGCAATAATATAAAAAGACTTTTCTGTAATTCCTTCTAAATGTTTAACAGTTTTTCTTCTCACATTTTGGTGTTTAATCCATCTGGGATTTACTTCTGTATGTTAGAAAGGGATCTAACTTTATTTTTTCAATATGCATCTTGAAAAATCTTGTTTTTTTTTTCATTTTTGAGTGTAGCCTATCCTTCCCCCACTGATTTTTCATACCATATTTTTTTTTACTTTAATAGGATACTAGTACCAATTCACCATTAACAATTGTATTTGCTATAGATATTTGGTAGATGCCCTTAACAAAGTTAAGAAGTTTCACTCTTACTCATAATTTATTAAGAGCATTTTCTAATAAATTCAGATTAAATTTTATCAAATGCTCTTTTAAATTCATATATTGGAATGATCATAAATTTTTCTTCTTTAAAGTGTTATCGTGTATTGTGTATTATATTGTTATTGTGTACTGTAATGATAGACCTAGTTGAAATCAAAACCTCCTTGTATTCATTGGGTAAAATCTTCTTTATTGTGATGGTTAATTTTTGACATACACTGACAATTCACCAGATTTTATTTATTATTTTTGTATCTATATTCTAGTCTATATTTTTTTTCTTATATTGTTTGGGACTGGTTTTGTAAATAAGGCAAAATGGCTTCTTAAATAAGTTGGGAAGTTTTCTCTCTGTTTTCTGAAAGGGTTTGTGCAATTACTGCTTTTCTTCACATTTTGGTAAAAAAAATTACTTGAAAACCATCTAGGCCTGGGGCGCCTGGGTGGCTCAGATGGTTGGGCGTCTGCCTTCGGCTCAGGTCATGATTCCAGGGTCCTGGGATCGAGCCCCGCATCGGGCTTTCTGCTCAGCGGGAGCCTGCTTCTCCCTCTCCCTCTGTCTCCCCTCTGCTCATGCTCTCTCTCTCTCTCCATATCTCTGTGTCTCAAATGAATAAATAAAATCTTTAAAAAAAAAAAAAGGAAAGGAAAACCATCTAGGTCTAATGGGGTTGGGTCTAGAACTTTTACTACCAATTTGATTTTCACATTTTCTGATTTCTAATTTTGTTTTTCATTCACAAATTACTTAGGAGTGTGTGATTTTTCTTTTACTTCCAAATACATAGGAAAGAGGATTGATTTTCTATCTCTCTCTTTAATACTATTTTTGTTCCATGTGATCAGAGTAAATGGTCTATGAAATGATTTTTTATATTTGTGATTTGGTATGTGGTCAATTTTCATAAAAGTTCTATATGTGTTTCTGAAGAATGTACATTCTTAAACACAGAATACCAAATTCCATATATATTGCCCATTATACCAAGCCTGTTAATTTCATTAAAATTTCTATATTTTTCCTAAATGGTACTAGCTAAACACATCAGTCCTTAATTTTTTAAAAATGTATTAAAATCATGTGTACTGAAGTATTTGTCACATTCTACTTGTAATTCTGCTGACTTTCAGCCTATATAGCAACCTCAAGCATCTAAATTGGCTCATACACATAAAAATTATTATTGCTGACAATTACATAAATATTTCCCTTTCTTTTTGTGAGCTCAACTATATATTTTTAACATTTTAAAATATTTTACCTAACTTTTCTAAGTGGTTGTACTAAATGGTTTTTCAAGGTTTTTTTGTTTGAATTTGCCATGCTGCCAGAAGCAGAATGTAATTGGGAAGATGGAAGAAGGAAGGATGGGAGGAAGGTAGGAAGGAAGGAAAGAAGGAAAGAAGGAAGGAAGGAAAAAAAGACATCCTGAAAGATAATAGGTTTCTGTATATTCCTCTGGATTCTGCTTTGTCTAGGTACTTTAGAAATTCCAGTGCCAGCCTATAGTGGGAAAAATGTATCTTAGAGTAGGGAGACTCCCCCTGCCATATACGTCACTTCTCCCCCTCTATTGGAATAAGGAGCTATCCTCACATAGGACTGGTGGAGAAATAATTTCTACTGTACAATAAGAATAACTAGACTACAGGCAAAGTGTTTTTATGTAGTACATGTTAGGGACTGTCTTCTATGCCTACTAACTTAATTAGTTCATATTTGAAGCTTTCAAAGAAAGAACACTCTTAGGAGGCTTCTGCTGCGTTTTTCTTTTCATGTGTGCTAATTATTATACCTACAATCACATAATCAACCTCTTGGGTTGCAAGGAAAAACAAGGGTGTGAGTGGTTAATTGCAAAGGCAAGTGGCCCATTGCTTGTGCAATCAGCAGACCTCCAGCGTATTAAATTTGGTGCCCAGTCATAGCATAACTATTACCAGTGGCACAAGCTGTCCTTTTAAAACTGACTTCCTATATTCACTTGCAATTTTCTCAAACTCTTCAACCCTCTGCAACACTCTTGAAAAGCACAAACAAAAACAGAAAGAAAAAGATTACTCTCATTGGCAAACTTAATGATTTCATTCCTTCTTCTTTCCAAGTTGTTCCTATTGGGTCCTCTAGACCAGAAGCTTTAAAATGAAAATGAACTGGTAATAGATAAAGTTTGTATCTAGTTGTAATATTTTAATGCTATCATGCAATTCAATTACATCTTTCAAGCAAGTAAGAGCTGTTTTCAGTGTCGTTTGCTAAATTTATCACACCAAATCTAAAATGGAAAACAGTAGTTAGCTGTAAGTACTGAGCGAATGGTATTCTTTCTACTCTGAATCTAATGAGGCTCAAACTCTCACAATGGGAAATAATTCAACAACAATATTTATTTAGATGATGAGTCTGGTTCTCTGACCCATATGGTGATATACAGCAATGTTGTAAAGTAGATCTCTTCCAGATGGACATTAAAGCCCCAGCCCCATTCAGTCCAACAGTGGAACTGACAAATTGAGAGGGCAAGTCTGGTTTATTTTTAAACTGACCTCAGTAGTACTTAGGTTAGTTAAATCAGTTTTGACCTCCTCTAAAAGAATCATTAGAAGATGCCTCTAGGAAATAATGTTCAAAAAGACAACATACCATGACAGTGTTTAATTTGGTTCCAAAAATTAGTGTGATTAGCCGGAACATTTGCATACAAGCCTGGCTTCTCCTGCATGACTTTGAGAAAGAACTAAGCTTCATGAAGCCTCAGTTTCTCCATCTGCAAAATGGAAATAGTAATCCCTAACCTTATTCCCCAGAAAGGGTGAATGAATGCTTTTTAATTCTCAAGTGCCAAAAAGAATAAGTTATTATTTTTGTTATTTATGGAGATTATGTAACACTGAATCAAATCATGGATTGTTATGAGACCTTGCCTCAGTTAGATCTGTGACTGCATGTTTATGATGAACTTTTGGCCTATGACTTGCCTCGACTTTTTGGTTAACGACTCTGACAGCCGCATGTGAAGGGTCCTCTTTTGAGTGGTATGTGGGTGTGTTTTCCTCATATTTTCTGCAGATGTTTAAAATGAGTGTCAAAGTCAGTCCTCTTGGCGCCAGTCATGTGGGAATGAGCTGTCATTTTACATGACCCAAGATCTAATCCACCCCCCTTCCTTTTCCTACCCAACTTCAATTTCCAGGTAAAGTTCAGAGTTTCATTTAGAGTGAAGTGGCTTCCCCAAGGGCAAGAAGGTATTAAATAGCCCACGAATGATCCCACTCATCAATCCTGTCTTATTGTGGCGCCAATATTTTCTTTGAGCTGGAAGGCACCTTTAATTTCATATTGTCTCCAGCAGTTTCATGAGATCAAATTCATCAAACATATCCCAAATGATTAGGGCTGACAGTTCAAATGTTACTTTTAAGAATCAGTGTCCAAAGTAACTTCATTTTAAGATAAAATTGCAATTTATTTATTCAATTTTCTGTCCTTTTCATTTTACTACCACACACATAAAGCCTATAAGCCCTAGTATTAGAAACAAAAATCCCTTAATAAACTAAGTAAGAGACCAAGGAATTAATGGCTTTTAAGGGACGTTTTCAAACTGGTCACATAAAGAGATTAACTCCAAAGAGGTAAGCCATTGGTATTGCAGGCTCGGGTATCATAAGAGGAAGGATCATCCTACTATCCCTGGAATCACACCAGGTAGGACAGGGAGCCTCTATTTACTGTGCCACCAGGAACTGCACCCAAGATAAATCCACCAGCATGCCAAGTGCTCCTTCTCTAGCAGACAGGGCTAGTGAAAATGCATGTCTTGTGTTGAGACAGCCTTTGGAAAACCATATGCAATGGTATAGAAACAATATGATGAATTCATTTTCATATTCTCACCTTTATATTCTACTTTTTGCCCATAAACACTAGCTTGTAAACAT
Organism: Mirounga leonina; assembly: GCF_011800145.1. Classification (NCBI taxonomy): domain Eukaryota; kingdom Metazoa; phylum Chordata; class Mammalia; order Carnivora; family Phocidae; genus Mirounga; species Mirounga leonina. The sequence continues at coordinate 16,888,285 of NW_023270377.1, forward strand.
CCCAGTGTGATATAAGTCTGTTTTTGTAGTTTTTATAAGGTAATCTACTAAATCAGTGATCCTGTCCCAGCTCCCTGCAAAAATTCATGCTCTGATAAATTCAAAAGAGTTTATGGCTGTTAATCCTGTGGCTTTGTTTGCCCTTTGATATTTCTGTAGTGATTCTCCTTCCACTAATGGGAAAATTACCCATTTTATTGTGCTTACTGCCATATGATCAATTTACAGAATCAGTTTCTAACCAAGGACATTGCATTTTAGTTATTTCCTCCAAAGCTCGCCTACTTTCAACATAATAGGATGGTACATAAAGACAGAATAACTTTTTTTTTTTTTAACTTCCTATGTCACAAAGCAAAAATAGACTAGAAATAAAGAGACATTTACCTTATTGCCTTATGTAGGAGGCTGCCTGAAGTTAATGTTTGATGTTTCGAGGAAGGTAGAGACCAAATGACGTGTGCCATGTCCCCAAAAACCCAGCATGCTCAGTGAGCACTGAACACAGGTACAAGATCAATTATATGGAGTCTAGAAAATGCAGGGCAGAAGAGGTGGTTCCTCTTCTCTGGGAGGGACCAGTTGAGAGGCCATATGGTTAAGCTGAAGTTCAACACAGACCCACACAAGTGAACAAGGGATTCTCTCTGAAGGTTAACAGGGAAGAGCATGTTCTCAGTAGTTGTGGGTAGAGGCATCTGGCATGGTCAGATGAAAACCTGGTCATTAGCGAAGTCCAAGCAGAGGGCTGCAAAGGATTTCCAGAGACCAAATCCAGGGAAAACAGGAAACAAATGAGAGAAGATTGGGCTTCCCAGTTTATGATCTGGGGCTTTTAGAGGAGATGACAGAAAAGAGCCCCATCACCAACAGTACTATTTATGTTGTCCAGAGGGGATGAGAGAGATGGTTAATCTGGGGAGCCAGGTAAATCAGGATGTGGTTTAAGGATGGCTCCTTGAGCTAGATGGGAAAAAAAAAACTGACTGAAAGTTTTCTAAAAATTCTCTTTGAAATATCTCTCTTACTTTCTCCCAAATCTCTTTTTTTTTTTTTTCAGCAGCTCTCTTCCAGAACTCGTGCAGCTCCTCCTCTGTTGTCTTCCTTTCTCCATCTGCTTCCTCTGTTCTCCTTCTCTTCCCCACAATCTCCTAGTGCATCTCCATTCTTTATCTAGAAGACAGGCTATCCCAGTTAACTCTTACCTTACTCCATTTGCAATCTCATAAAATAAATGCTTATGTAACTTTGAACTTTTCTCAATAAAATGAAATACAAACTAGTTAGCCAAAACCTATTGTTTCCCAATTACACTTTCAGGAACATCAATGTATTCGGCTTTGGTACGTCTTTTTAAGAACTTTTCTTTCATTTATTTATTCACTCATTCACTCGCTCTCTCAATAATTCATTTTGATGACTATTAAGGTTTTATTTTCAGAGGAACTGTGTTGGATGCTGAAAAAAAAAATGACCAAGACACAGACCCCATCTTCAAAAGGTCACAGTCCTTTGGAGAAGACAGACTTCTAAATAAATCCCAGGTGGGTGCCTGGGTGGCTCAGATGGTTAAGCGTCTGCCTTCGGCTCAGGTCACAATCCCAGGGTCCTGGGATCGAGTCCCGCATCGGGCTCCCTGCTCGGCGGGGAGCCTGCTTCTCCCTCTGCCTCTCTCTCTCTCTCTCTGTCTCTTATGAAGAAATAAATAGAATCTTTAAAAAATAAAATAAATAAATAAATAAATAAATAATCAATCAATCAATCAATCCCAGCTGAGTGTAATGTAAATATGCATGGAATCATATGGAAGCATAGAAGAAAAAGCAATGATTTAACTGAACAGACAGGGGAGGTTTCAAAGCAAAAAGTATATTTGAGATGGTTGTTGGGGGATGAATAAAATAAAGACAAAAATAATGCCCAGTTACAATTATTAAGCTCAGAGGTACCAGGAATTATACTAAGCCCTTTCCATGGATCCTTTTATTTAATTCTTACAATAGCCCCAATGTGGTAGATGTTTTTATTGTCTTCAACTAACGGATGACAGAACTGGCTCAGAAAGGTGATTAAACCTTCCCCAAAGGGATGTCAGATAGGGAGAAATGTTCATACAGGGCACTGTGTGTGAAAAAAATCAAAGTATTAAGGAAATGATGAGTAGTTTGATGTGCTTAGGGTGCACTAGGAAATGTCCTATGGGAAAAAAGTCAAAATGAGATGAGGTCCGTTTCTAGAGTTTGAAATAAATCTATTAGGCAGCATGGAATACTTGAATTTTCCCTTTCTTTCCCCGTGTTTGTGGCTTAGAGAAGAGATGGATTCTGCTACCTCCTCTCTCCTTCCCTGCTCCCTCTTTGTTCAGCTAATTAATTGCCATTATAGGATGTAAGGGCTGAAGCATTAGAGGCCCTCCCTCTCAGGGTAAATGTGCTTGACTTAAACTACAGTAGCTATTACTTGGGTAACTCAAGGTTTTGCATGGTTGAAATGGCACAAAATTCTGACATTCAGGAGGGATTATGGTAACAGGGGTGACTTCTGATGGAGGAAAACTTCTCTACTCCTTGCATCCTGTTCAAAAAGAAGTTCTGTTGAATGGGGATTATGGTGTTGTCCTGGTTCTAGGGAACTCTCTTTCCTAAGGTCATTTGGGACATTCCTAAGTGAGGACAAGCCTCCCAATATCCAGAAGTGTAATTCAGCACTTCCCATTCACAACAGACTCCCCAAGTGCTGAGTGGAAGGGGCACTCCATTTTCCTGGTATACCTTGCTTTGATTTACCAAAGCTTTTACTCAGCTCTTGCCCCAAGTGAGATACTTAGATGCTCAAATCCTCCAGCAAAAGGAGACATTTAGGTATACCAAGAAAACACCATGGACTCTTGTCTATAATCATGAATAAAAATGACATACATAGAAATAATTTTTATTTAACAAAAATGAGCCTTTGAAGACTCTCCTTCAAATCAGTGATGGAACCGATGTGAATACCTACTATAATCTAAGTGGTATGACACAGAGTGAAGGCTGAGGTTAAAACAAGGCCAACAAAACAGAAGCAAACAACTGCTCTGCCAGGTAGAAATTTAAGTGTGACAAGAGTTCCAATGCATTCTGAGAATTCAGACAAAGGAGAGAGTATCTCTCTTTGCTGAACACATTTCTCCTAGAACTTAATAATAAATAGGAAAGTGCTATTTGGACATCACTTCTGCTTCCTCTCCACAAATGGAAGGTGTAAAGGTAAAGCAAATAGATGAATAATCCACAACTGAGAAGTGTGGAGCTGACTACATTCCTGCTTCCCAGTGTATGTAGACAAATAAATGTATTGTCACATTCACATTACGATAACTCTGCATCTATGAACAGTTTGTATTTTACTGGTTCTTGTCTCAGCTAATGTAGAGCTCAGCCCAGGAGAAAAAAAAAAAAAATTCTAACAATAAGATTTTCTGGGAATCCCCATGGGCTGGCAAAGGTATGTTTTTTAAAAAACTCCCAGCCAATCATCTTATGCTGGCCATTTTTTTCCTCTTCTGCTCTGCTTCCTCCCCTTGAGTCCTTGCTCAAAAATCATACAGCTAATAAGTGATAGAGCCAAGCCAAGATTCAAATTCAATTTTATCTCACTGAATCTAATACTCTTAACCAGACTAGGTTCTCATTATCTATTCCCAGGAAAGAATGGATCTTGGTCAAATTAGTGTATTTCTAACAATAATGATCCAGAAGACAGTGACCATATCCTTATGAGTTTTTAGACCTTATTTGGAATATTCTACTGTTCAACTAGGAAAAGGAAGTGAAAGACCAAAACACCATTTCATTCACTCACGTGTGTATTTTATCTATTTATTCATTCATTTAATTTGTGGATGAATTAATTCTTTCCTATCTTTCATTTATTCAACATATATTTGTTGTACATCTATAAACCAGACACTGTTTAAAGCTGATCGTATAATGGGAAATTGAACAGCTTAGCTTGCCCATATTCTCGAAGCCTACATGGAACAGAAATAAATGTTTTCCAGAAAGCTTCCTTTCCCCAATCTGTCCTGCAGATCACCAGATTCATGTTGCCCCTCAGCGCCAAAATAATAAGTGATTTGACAAAGATAGCACAGTTCTTCTCCTTATCTTCCAAGGGTCCTTGTCCTGGTGTGATTCTAATCTAACTAGTTATCGCTAAGGCTGTTACTAAAGTAACATCACTTTAACAATGATGTAGTAGAAAGCCCACTGGACAAGGAGAAAAGAGATTTGAATCTCATCTCTACCACTATTAACTCTGGAAATTTAAACAAATAAGTTAATTTCTTTGAGTTCCAGTTACCTCATGTATTAAATTGGAGAGGGAATAGTTTGAGTTTCAACATATTTAAGAATTATTCTTTGAACACCTAATATGTATCTGTATTCCACTAGGCATTTCCTCATATTACAATATATATTTTATTTAAACTTCACTTTAATAATGAGCAAACTGAAGGCAAATGATGTTGGCTTGAATAGTTACACAGTTACTAATTGCATAGATTTGGTTTGAACACAGATGTCCTGATTCCACTTTAAGACCTGACCAGATGACCACAAAGGACCCCAGCTTGAAAATTTTTTTCCTGCTACCTTTGCAGTTTTACCTCTACTTCTTTCTACTCAGAACAAACTATTTTGTCAAAATTGACTTCTGTTTCCCAAACATACTTTCCTTTGCATAAGGAGCCCCCTTTTCCTCTCCTAAAAAAAAAAAACCTCTCAATGTCATTGAGCAATATAAACTTCTCTTTTATCCTTTACTACTGATAGGTTTCTACTCATATCTTATTATACATGAGATCTAAGATATTTCCTATTGAAGCATATCCTAGGTAGCATGTGTGAAAATTAACCATGAAATATCAAAATACCCAAGGTGTTTTATATCAAGCAATATGTTCGAAGTCCCATTATAAGCAAATATAACAAAAGTCTAAGGGTCTGTATGAGGGGTAAATGGTAATCAGGATTTCTCAGATAAACCTGACAAGAACAAAGACATTTGAAATAAACATCAGAGGATTTACACCTGTCCCCAACTCTGGCATCAGAACATCAGGATATAAAAATGTTGTGACATGTCAGATGGTTAGGCCATTGAAAGGGGGATTTCTCAGTTTATCCCAGACCCATATGATGAGACCTAATCATGTTTTTAACAAATAATGATGAAAAATAAGCCAAGAATCTCAAACTTGCCAAAAGTAGCTCAATTACATGGTATCCTATCTCTGTTTTTAGTGGAACTTATACCTGAAAAGTTCCAAATTCCTAAGGGTATAGTAGGAGGATAGGGAAAGAAGTGGTAGAAGGGAAAAACTCTACCATCTCACCTTTTATGGCTGTTATTAAACTTTAATCAGATTGTTTCAATGGCCCACCTGTCACAAATGCATCAATTATGTGAATCCACACACGTTGAAGAGGAAACTAGAAGCCTGAGATGGTGCTAAGAGCTCCAAGTCTCTTCCTTCTGTCCTAGACTTAGCCAAGGTCCTTCTGCAAAAGGAAGCCTAAAAATCTCTATTTTGTAGAGATCCATCTCAGACACCAACTGCTCCACGAAGGGTGTCTGGATATTTGAAACTTACATGAGTATGATCATTCCTACCATTTCTTTCTTTCACCACCACCCCTATAGATAGATACATTATGTCTATCTTTATCTTTAGTACTAAAGTTCTATTGCTACTTTCATGTCCACGAACTCAGGGGCTTAGTGAAGTCCTGATCCTTTGTTCCATGTGTTTGTCAAGACACTTGCTTCCTCTGACTTGAATCCCATATGTACTCTGGCATGATCTTTCAGGATCCATGTCTACCTACCAAAACAAAACCACTTGGAAACTCTCCCAGGATTTCTTTGACTATTTTCTACTCTTGAATCTGTGGACTACTTGCATGAATTCAGACTTAGTCTCTCCATATTCTCCTTGCTCTTGAATCTGGAATAGGACTTGAAATAGCCAATCTACATTGCTTCTCGTGTTTGGTATTAACAATTTGAAGCTAGACACTCACAGTGATTCAGAGCATTCATGGAACTCAGTTGCATTGTACTTTAAATGCAGTCAGTATTGTTCTACCTATTGATGCCTAAAAAGCTAGTAGAGAGTCTCTTTTCTCTATAATTAAATATTTATCTCAGCTTTGTCCCCACTAGCCAGATCATACAAGGGCCCAATGTATGAATTCTCTGACATCCATGAGGACCAGTTCAAGGTCCCATAAAAATAGTCTCTTGGAGGGCGCCTAGGTGGCTCAGTAAGTTAAGCGTCCAATTCTTGATTTCGGCTCAGGTCATGATCTCAGGGTTGTGACATCAAACCCTGCACGAGGCTCTATACTGGGCATGGAACCTGATTAAGATGGTCTCTCTCCCTCTGCCCCTTTCCTCCTCTAAAAAAAAAAAAAAATAGTCTCTTGCTTGTGGATGAAACCTCTGAGCACTATCATTTATCAAGGTCAAAATACCGTGCATATGTTTTAGAATCTCATCCAGGTCACAGTAACTAAATGCCAATTACATAACTACAAAAACTCACTTGGGTTAATATAAATCTCAAATCCCCAAAATCAATAGACCCTGCCTGCATACCAGGTCCATGGCCAAGAGTCATACATACATCTTGGCCCATCAAAAGCCTTGCCACAAGTATAATTTGCCCTCCCAAATTTCATTATTTTGTTTTGATTTCTTAATGCCATTGGCCACTGCAAAAAAATATTGAAGGATTTTTAAATTACTAACTGAAAACTATACTTCTCCTCCCTTCCACTTAGCATTAGAAGACCCATGCAGGACAATGTAACCCAGAGCAATTGCTCTATGGAGGGAGGCGGGCTTCTAGGAAGAAAGGCAGAATCAAGCTAGTTATTCTTTCCAAGTTTATTATTCAATAAGTTCCCCACATTCACTGATGGGGAACTAGTAACGGAGTAGAGAGAAACCAGGAAATATACTTGGACATGGAAGAAGATGTCATGGGTGGAGTTGTCCCTTCACAACTATTCATCCCTAGCAGCACCTATCAAAGAACTTCTCATTTAATGAATGCTCAACATATATGTGGTTATTTGCATGAAACTGAACTGGAAAGAAAACTGGGTGTTTTTCCTTTTCTGTTTTACTGTTACCCTAACAGAAAATCTTTATTAATTCGAAAAAGCAAACCCATCTGAAATGCGCATTAATTCCACCATCCCTCCAGCTCACAGGGTTAGTTAAGGGATGAGGTATTTTATTGACTCTAAGAGGTTTAATTAGAGCGTTCTTTAAAATTAAGTTCACACTCAGTCATTTCTCATTCTGGCTCAGGACATGTTTCCGACCAGCTGTTTTAACCCGTTTTCCCCACATGGACTAGTAGGAAATACCAAAAGAGGCTTTCACCTTGGAAAGATCACTGTGCTGATTTTCCAGGTGACTGTCCCAAGGCTTAGCCAAGGCCAGGCTTCCCTCATATCTGCATAATTGCAGAATGTTAAACTGTAAAATATAACACAAACCATCCAGGATTATGCTGTCATTGCTCAAGTTAAAAAAAAAAAAATGAAGTCTAAAGAGAACAAGTGATATTTTCAGTCTCCCTCAACATCTGCAATGGCAAAATCCAGGCTGGAACCAAGGTCATGTGACCCTGTGCCTGGGAATCCCACTGCCCCGATGCCTTCGTCATAGCCACCAAGGGCTACCATTTTGGTTGCTCTGTCCTAGTGACTACAATGTCATACACTAGGAAAAATGTGAACATGAGCTAAAACAATTATAATTCCACTAAAATCGCCTTGCATGTTTCTCTTAGGGCCAGGGATGGGGAGGTGCAGACATTCTTCATCTAAAGCTGCTTGACCTCTGTTTGATTGAAAGCAACATCTGGTCTCCAGGCTTCCAGCGGTGTTTCTCCTATTGAAAGGTAGCCAATTGCAGACAGATGTGACATTTCCTCAACACATTGTGTTGACATCACTGACATATACCTTATTTGAACAATGGCAGCCAAGCTTCTCAACACCTTTAAATCCAAAGCAATTCCAGCCCAAGATGGCAGAAGAACTCTTCTCTGCATAGACTTTTCCAAGAGACATGCAGAATGAGTCCAGATCCCATGCTGACCACCCCCCATATTTTTTCTGCTCCATATCCTGTCATTTAAGCTTCAAATTTTCCCTTTCATATAATAAATGTGAATCACAGAACACAGAACTAGTCATGAACAGGTATATGGCCTACAAAAAACAATGAATACATCTTAAATTTCAGCCACCCAAAAAGCCCCAGATGGAACAGTCTCTTACAGCTGTCACGTGGTGACTTCACTCTTTCTTAGTCCAAGCCCTGAGCCTCTCCCTAATCTCTCCTACCTACCTTAATATATCCTTACTACCTTATACTTCATAAGGTAGACAGGCAGATTCTATTACCTCCAACTGCCCAAAGAGGAACCTTTAGTCCAGAAAGGGAATGCAGCTGGCCAGAGGTCATGTAAGAAGTTTGTGACTAAACCAGGATTAGAACTGCGAACCTGATTCTAATTCCTGTTTATTCCAAGAGATCAAAGAGAAAAGTCACAGAAACACTCAAGAGTTACTAATGTGCCATGAAAATGCTATTATTATTATTTATATTGTTAGTATCATTAATCACAGCAGCTAGAATTATCTTCTCTATCATCTTTCCTCAGAAAAGTGTCTGAAATAGCTCCTTACTTTGTGAATCATGTGATATTAAAGACATTGCTTAGATTTCCTTCTTGGTCATTTCTCCATCTTAACTTTCCTCATTTCCCACTTTTACCTATAAATGGTATTTATCAAGAGCTTTAAGGCTCTATTTAAAGTGCATTACATGAATTAATTCATTTGATTTTCACATGAGATAGAAATTAGTATTATCCTCACTTTACAGATGAGGAAAATCATCCACACTAGTAAGAAATAGAAACAGGATTTAAACCCATACAGGTGCCAGAGCCCATGCTAGGAGTCACTGTGCTATGCTCCCTCAAGTCACATACTAAAAGTCCTCAGATTTGTATGGTCAGGTGCAGTAGTTACTCAATTAATTGAAAAAAATTACCTAAAATAGGAAGTCATTTAAAAAAGAAATAGATACCTACATTTATTCTATGCATTTAAGTTAAAAAAGCATTTTTGAGCAACTCATTGTTTTCAAGTCTTACAAAACCATTCAACTCAGTTTTTCAAAAACCAAGTCATTTTTTTGATGGGGGCTTATACTTTGTTGGTCCACATAATTAGAACACAATGGCATAAGGAGATTTTTCCAACTGGCCCTTGGTAAACATACAGATAAAGTTTGAACATTCCGCAGGTCACAGGTATCATTGAATATGTTTGCAAGAAGGAGCAGAAAACATCGGTTGGACCAGTAAGTTGAGTAAACAAGGGTCGCTTAATGTATAACCCTCTGCTGTATCTAATGCTAATATACTAGTATGCTATTAGACATGTTATTACATGGTATATGTAAGTGGCACATAATATATAAATTCTGCTATTTCTAAATGAAAATTAATAAAACAAGGACTCATATAAATACCCTATTGGTTTATCTAGGAAATTACTTTCATTCAGCAAAGAAGTAGATCAAAGAAAGAGCATAAGAGGCTTAGGAACTGGCTAGTTACAGGAAGAAGAGAAGAAGACAAAAGCAATTCAGAGTTTTCATGTCTGGGTATCTGGAAAAATGAACTACGGGAATGGGGCTGAGAACATTTGATAAAGATACGATGGGATTGTCAGACGATGTAATGCGTGTTATTAATTCAAAGTTAGCAGAATATCTAATAGTAAATCTTTATCAGGGCACTAGGATTGAGTACTGAACCTTGAGACCAACCTCAAGGTTGGAAAGCCTAGCAGGGGCTCAAACTTTGGGTAAGTTCTCCAAAGAAAAGAGAGGAGAAAAGAGATTTTTGAAACAACAGCATAATCATCCCAAAGTATCAACAAGTATAAATGAGAGGTTTGGAGGAATGCAGTAGAGGGGTGTCCCACAACTCCCCCATCACGGCAGCTGGCACCCCTTCAAAAACCTTCAAAACACATGAAGCCATCTTTTAACAGTTCTAATGCCAAACTAACTCTAGAAATGTCCTTGTTCTTTTTTCTCTAGAGTCTCCCTTCCATGGTAACTCTAAGACTTTGAGGAATGCCTATTCGATCGAAGGGCTCCGTTGTGAGTAGTACTGTTTTAAGAAGAGAATGTTCAACAACAACAACAAAACTACTTAGCCATCCAAGAAGTCCAATTATCTTTGAACTTCAAAGGGATAAATTTAAAGGGTTCCTGGATGAAGATGAATCCAGTTTGCCTGATAGTAAAGGAAAGAAGACAAGACAAATTGATGTTGATGGGATTGAAAAGAGACGAGTGTCAGACAAGGGAGATAGGTGTTGAGAGTGTTGCCATTGAACATGGCCGACTGGCCTCCACAGGCTCATAAATTATGGGTATGTTTATGCATTGCCAATGAAACCTGTTGACCCAGGAAACTGATCCATCCCTTCCTAGAAAAGAGACGTGCTTATAGACCCAGGGGCACTGCAAGTAAGAAATAGAAACAGGATTTAAACCCATACAGGTGCCAGAGCCCATGCTAGGAGTCACTGTGCTATACTCCCTCAAGTCACATACTAAAAGCCCTCAGATTTGTATGGTGGGAGTGTTCTCTTCACCCAGGGGCAGAAAAGCAATCTCCCTTCCCAGCAGTTATACTCCATGCCAAAGTCCCCTTCTTCCCCTGGGTCCTGCATTCCAGTGTTACTACGTTTTAATAATATACTCACCTACACACCCACACTCTCAGCTGGGTCTTTCTGCTAGGCTATATGCCTGAAATACTTCTCCCAACCTCCTCACCCCAGCCCTAGGGCAGAGCAAGTCCCCTGCATCTCAGTCCCCAGACCAACTTCCATTCTTGTCTCAGAATGAGGGATTTTCTTTCAGACAAAAGAACCATTCTGTTTTGCCATTTCTAGCTGTCTGTGCTCTTGGCTAGAGAAAAGCAGGTCTAATACCTCACTGGGAATATGTTGAGTGTGTTATCCTTCCCACTAAAACATTATTGTGGTTTAGTTGCATGCATGCATCAGAACTTTGGATAGATAAGAAAAAACAACCAAATTAATATTTAATGGTAGAATCATACACTCTATTTTTTCATAGAGATCTTCCCAACAAACCTCAAAACCCTCTATTTAGTTGGTCATCTGTTGTTTACTTCAGCCTTTTTTTGTTTTTGCTTTTCACTTTTCCGATTTTTGCACTTCTACTAAGTGTGAAGCCTTACAGGATTCCAGCACTGGAAGAAAGAAACAACGCATGTTGTCTAGAGGCTGGAACTTTGGCAGGACTCACTGACCATCCATAAATTCACTGACAGTCAGTGTCCCTAAGATATCTCAGGGTCCCACATATTGGTACTGCCATTGAATCAGACATCATGTTTCCAGATTTTTAATTTTTAGTGCCATTTCTCCTTATATGTGTTAATTTTCTTGCTAGGTAGTAACTTGGAGAAAAAGAAAATCACAACTTTTATTTCAAAATAATATTATTCACTGTAGTCATTTTGGAAAATTAGGAAGCAATTAAAAATAAACTAAAATCATTGACAATCTCACTCCTACTTGATGTACTTGCCATTAACATCTAGTTATAGTTACTTACTGTTTTTTCCCCTAGTTTATTTATTTAACCATTTTTGCACACAATTGTGATCATGTTTCAATGATACATCTGGCTTCTCTAATGTATATTTTATTGAAAACATTTCCCACTCTATTAGAAATGTATCAACATTATTATTTTTTTTTTTTTGAGAAAGAGAGAGAGAGGCACAGGGAGGGGCAGAGGGAGAGCGAGAGAATCTCAAGCAGTCCCCATACCAAGCACAGAGCTTGACACGGGGCTTGATCTCACAACTCTGAGATATTGACCTGAGCCAAAGTCAAGAGTCAGATGCTTAACACCTAGGTGCCCCAAATGTATCAACATTATTTTGGTGGTGGCATAATATTCCAATATGAAGATTTGTCATTGTGTGTGTACCATTCCCTATGGTAAGACACTCAGAGAATTTCAGTTTCTTTTATCATACATATCATTGCCATTACCAACTTGGAGATAAATGTTCACTCACACTCACTAGTGCTTGATCTCAGACAAGTTACTTGAACTATGTGTAAGTCATCTGCTCCTTCATCTATAAAATGGGAATAATAATAACTCTTCAATCTAGGCTGGCTTAGAGGATAAAATTCCTATTTGCAAAGTCTTTAAAATAATGCTAGAACCCAGAATGCAACACAAAAGTTTTAATGAGGAAATGAGTAAATTTCAACTCTTATTATTGGCAGAGGCCAATCATACACTAATTCATTGAGAACTGTTCTCAGCCCTGTGCTGGGATTATGAGGAAGAAAATGGGATAAACTACAAAAAGCTTATGTCATCCTTCTCCCATCTAGTGAAGCATTTGATGATCCTACACAGAGCACATAGCAGGTGGCATTTCTACACCCAAACACAAAATGTACACATGAATTAATCTCTTCAGAAAGAAATGTTCTTCTCTGTACAAAGCAATAGCTAAGTAAGTGGATGACTAGTGTCTATAATGAGAGGAAAAAATTTTACCCTTTAGGTCACTGTAGAAAAATTCTTGTCTATTCCCAAAACATATTTTTTCTACTGAGGATTTTATAAACTTTTATTATTTTATTACATATATGCTTATGATTTATGTTATATATCTTGGTTGACAAACCATACATTTTAAAAATAGGCAAACACACACCTAAAATCTAATTAGGTGTAAGTAAACACAAATATCATTTTGGGTACTATCTTTTCAGTGCATACTCAGGCTCCTTTCCCATTTGTGCCTAACAAATGTAGCTTCTATTCAACACTACATTCATGTAGAAATATAGTTTCCTATCCAATACCACAGCCTTTTGACTTAACCTAATAAGTGTCTTTCCATATTGATAAATGCACATCTATACTATTTTGTGGAAATCCATTTTATGAGTGCACTCCAGTTATTGAACAGTTATAAACTTCTCACTATTATAAATAAGACTGTAATAAATATCTCAAGATAATATCTTTGTATACATGTCCAATTCTTTCCCCTAGGATAAATTTCTCAAAACAGAATTGCTGATCCAATCACATGTATATTTCAAGACTTCTGCCAAATTACTGCCCAGGGTATTAACTCCCACCAGCAGAGTTTGAGAATATCTGTGTTTTTTACATCTTTGTCAACATTGAGAGGTTTCATTGCAATTTTCACCAGTGTGATAACTAAAATGTAGTATCTCACAAATATATTTACATTTCTTTGATTACTAATGAAGTTTAAACTTTTAAAAGATATTTTATTTGTACAAGGTTTATTAGATAGAGAGTCTGGGAGTAAGGGGCTAAGACTCCCTATAGTAGTTCTTCGTTATTTGGGTTCATGGACACCTCAGGATCTGATCAAAACTGTTGGGTGGGGCACACATACTCACAAAATGCTGCATATAATTTCCTTAGCCTCCTATAATCTACCTGTAGATATAATGATATCCACAGAGGTGTCTGCCTTCAACTACTATCAAATGAGACACCACCAATTCATCATGCTTCCACCCTACTTCACTGGAACATGTCAGTCAGTTTCTGTTTTCCAGTAGCAGTGCACAGAATTAGACCTAACGCTACCAGCACCTTTTTAAGCCATGCTATATTTAAGTAAAGTCTCAACATAAGAAGGGTAAGCAAACGGGAAAGCTCCAGCTCTGGTAATGGATGGTTTGGTAGACGAGCCATTTTTCTTCAAGGCATTGGAGGCTGTGAGGTCTAAGAGGAGAGCTCAGGACACCAGCAAAGGAGCACTGAGGTTGAGTCATTAATCCTTTGAGAAGTCACATATAGCTCCAAGAGCTATTAGGCCTTACAAATTTTATAAAGTTTGTGGGAGGGAAATGAGTACAGGTGATTTCCTCTGAGAAAATCTGCTGTAAAACAGCCAATCTGAAAGGAATACATTAGGGGATAATGATTAAATTTTCTTAGAGATTTTTCATTTGACAATAGGTTTTATTATAGGTCTTCTCCAAACAATACCTAAGAGCATTTAAAAATAATTCCATTTTCAAAAATGTGATTTACCACCCACTTATTGTGTGAAATGTCTTGTTCTTCTGCTACTAAAGATGTTCTATGCCAATAAACTATTTTAATACATCATCTGTGGTTCCTTGGGAGACCACAACGCTTGATAGATAGCAAGAATAATCCACTGTGTTATTACAAAGGCTGTACTCAGAAGAATAATCAATAGATTGGTGTCAACCTGAGGAGCAAAGGGGGAGCATCACTAGTGGATTTCTTCTTGACTTTGACTTGAGAATATTGGTATTCCACGTTTCTGCCAGTGATATGCATGATGGCATAGTTACTACCACATTAAGCTTTGCAGGTGACACAAATCTAGAGTGGCTGGCATTTTTGCATTGGAAGATTAAATGTCCTTGTGTATTTGAAGAGTGTTCAGAAATAAAGAGAATCAAACATGAAAAGGATAAGTGAAGGAGAATTTCACTGGAGAGAAGCATTGTGAGTAACCAATGGAAGAAACACAAAGGAGAAAGGACCTATATGTCTTGAAAAAGCACAGCAACCAAAAGCATAAAGAATTTGATTCTAGGATATGATGACCTCGTACTAACAACTGTGCTTTTAAAAAAGAAGCCATTCACTTATTAATTCAATAATATTTAACAAGTATCTACTCTGTGCCAGCCCCTATGATGCTGAGATAGGTAGAGTTAGCACCATTATCCTGCCTTTCCCAACAGATCATTTTTGATAATGGGATGTTTTACTAGGAGCTAAAATCCAGGAAGTGTCTTCTCAGCTTTGGAGGAAGCATGAAGATTTTGGAAGATTGTTGAGGGAGAATCACAGAACAGAGCTAAAAGGTAAGACCTTGACTGAAAAGACAAAGTAACTGGGGCTTTTTAATTTGGAGGTAACCAGCTATTTTCCATTTACTTAGAGTGGGAATTCTTTAAATTGGGCCTAACTATTGCACAATGGTATAAATAATGACAGTGCTGGGGATAGCCGAAGTTAAAATAGGATTTAGGTGGATAGTATGGGAATCTCCCTTGTAAAACTCTGAAAATGCAATAATCCCTTTTGGCCAGGGCCCCTATTGAATGAAGGATATGGTTCATGGCCTCCCATATCCCTTCTAATTGATTCTGTCTGGAAGAGCTCTAATTTATGAATGCTTTTCAGATTCTCAAATTGGAAATTAGCCCATCACCTGGACAAGAGTAAACATTTTTTGGACTTGTTCAACTCTCAGGCATTTATCTCCTTATTGAATTATAGTTTATATCAACCACTGCCTTTGTGGCCCTAAAATCCTAATTGATATGTGGGAAGGGGGACCCTAAATTGAAGTATTACAATGATTGCATCTTAGAGTTTGTGGATATTTCTCACTATATAGACACAATTTTATTCTGTAGATTTTCTTCTTAATGTTTCCTCTCCATTTATTTCTAGTAACTATTTTCTAATTTAAAAGCAATATATATTCACTAAGGGTTTAGAAATTTATTTAGAGAATTTAGAAAACTCAGGTTAGCAAAAAAATAAATAAAATAAAAATTGCTCAAAGATATTCACTACTCACATTTTTAGGTCACCTGGTCCATGGTTTCAGCACTTATGTTTTCCCTCTGTGACAGACATTTTCACATGTAGGACATTCCCATAAGCTTACCCAGATTTAGACAACGGAGCTACAGCATATAAAAAATAGCCTTTGGTTTATTCACAATTCCCATAGTAACTGCATCCATTTCTCAAACTTGTGGCAGGGTCACAGTGTTAAACAGTGAGTGGAAATGTGGCATCGTGGTTGAGTCCAGCTTATACTTCCTGAGTCCAAATCTACCCTGTTGCACTGGTATGATCTTGACCAAGCCAGTTCATCCCAAAGTCTGTTTCCTTATCATAAGTATAGCTAATAAGATTGCCCACCTCATAAGTTCATTGGTAGAAATAAATGAATATTCATAAAATATGCCTGATACAACACCTGCTACACAGAAGGGGCTCAGTAAGACTTGGTACTTGTTGTTGCTGTTGTTGTTGTTGTTATTATTACAGTACTCCACGTGACAACCACTGCTCTGCATGTGTATATATGTGTATGTATGTAGCTTCCCTTTCTTGAGGTTAAATTATAGTGATCCTCTGTCTATATTAATAAATGCTATTCTAATATATAACTTGTAAATGTCTGCAGAATAGTCCATCATTTGCATTTATTACTGTTCTTTAACAATTCCCTCTACAGGACATTTAGGCTTTTTACAGCTTTTCAATTGTTATTACTAGTGACATGAAATCAGAGGACTGTGGAGCTTGCAAAAGTTCTTGATACGTGTTGCTGGACTGCCCCCCAGAAAGTCTGGATCACCTCACAGTCCCACCAGCAGCATATACACGTCTCACCCCTCAAAGCCTTCATTTAAACCTCAGGACGATAATGAAAAATTCAGCTATTCCTCTGCTTATTAACATCCACCTGGCTGGTATTTCAAACTAAAGATTCAAAAACTGAGTTTGACTCCTTCCGACTTCCTGTCTCTCTTGATATCAACAACTCTTCAGCAGTGAATGCTTTAAAAATACATGGTCATTTACTCTTTCTGCTCTCCTACCTTCGGTGTCAAACAAATTGCAAAATCCTATGATTTTTCCACCTTGCTGCTATATTAATCTGATCATGATGGTCTGCAATAAAAATCCTCCAGAGGTCCACACTCACTATGGAATAAAGCCTAGACCACTTAGTCCAGCATTCAATATCATTCAGAGTCTGTCCATATCCTGCCCTTCTAGGGCTCTGGTCCCTCTCCTTCTGCAGGAAATCTTTGCCCTTACTAAGCTCTAGGTATCCACCTAGAGCAGTACCCACTTGCGTGGTTATTTGCTGATATGGCTCCCTTTGCCTATATGATCTCCTTGGGATCCTCTTTCCTCTATCTGTTTTCAAGATTCAGCTCAGTGGCATTTTCTGCATGGAGAACCATGCCCTAGCTCCTAGCCCCAAACATCTGTTTCCTCTAAATTCCCATATTTTCTCACTTTTTGAGAGGTCTGGTAGGCAGAATAATGATTCCCCCCTCCAAAGTCATCCTCATTCTAATCCCCAGAACCTGTGAATATGTTATGATATGGCAAGGGGGAGTTAAGTTTGCAGATGGAATTATGGTTGCTAATCAGTTGACTTTAAGATAAGGACAGTATCCTGGATTATCTGGTGGGCCCAATGTAATCACAAGAGTCTTTAGGTGCAGAAGAAGAAGAAAAGTCAGTGTCAGAGCAATGCAATATGAGAAAAACTTGATTGGCCATTGCTGGTTTTAAAGCTGGAAGGGAACCACTAACCAAGGACTCACTACTGTAGGTACCCTCTGGAAGCTGGAAAGGTAAGGAAACAAATTCTCCCCTTGAGCCTCCAGAAAGGAACACACCTTTGTTGACACCTTGATTTTAGCCCAAAGAGACCTATTTTGGACTTCTGACCTCCAGAAATGTAAAATAATAAATTTGTGTTGTTTTGAGAAATTAAGTGTGTGGTAATTTGTTGTAGCTGCAATAAGAAAGTAATACAATTGTGTGGTGGAAAGTATATAGGTTTGGGGTAAATACACTAGATTTGTATCCCCAGTCTGCCACTGACTAATAATATGATGCTGGACACATTTTTAATACCTTTGTATGTGAGGTTTTTTTATCCATAAAATGTAGGGAAATATGTTTATATCATGTGGTTCTTGTAAGAATTAAATTATACTTTTAATGTATTTAATGCCCAAGATAATGAGTCTGGCACATAATAGACACTCACCAAATCTTTTAACAATTAGTCCCTCTATTCCTTCACTATGGCCTTTAACACATTCATTCTTTAGTCGTTGCTATACAGGAACTTGCTTTATTTTTACCCATATGTTGAGGGTCATCAATGTGGATATTTTTTACTTTTTTATACCAGGTTCTAAAGACATAGTAAGCCAGGTAGAGGGAAAGAAAGAAGGAAGGAGGGAAAGAAAGGGAAGGGAAAAGAAGGGTGAGAGGGAAGAGGAAGGGAGAGGAAGGAAGGGGAGGGGAGGAAGGAAGAAGCAAACAAACTTGAATAAAGTTATCAATTTTCAGGAAGTATTTTTATAGTATCGTTCCAAAATATTCTGCAAATCTGAATATGAATGAAAAAAATGTTTCTTAATATTCTTTCCAGGAGAAGAGAAATGGAAGTAAATATGTTTTGTTGTGTAGTATAATTAAATTCTAGCTTTTTATGAATGTTCTCCATCAATCAATGATACATTTTCAAATTGTAAATAGCTTATGATGATGAAAACAAACAGCAAAAATAGGCCACAAATTGATACAAATAATTTTCTCTCTAAGGTGTTGATTGAACAAAATGGAACCTCATTGAGATCCAATTAAGAAGAACTCACCAGGAAGCCATAAATGACCCAATGCATCTTGTGGGTTTACAAAAATAGCTCATAGAGTGAAAGAGACTATCTGTTGTTGTTTTCATGTTTGCTCAAAGTATTGTTTTAAAAATTATCTTAGAAATCAGTTGTATATTAAGATAAAGGAAGGAAAGATGAAATAAGGAAGGCAACTAACATTTCATTTGCTCTGCTCTAGCCCAAGACCATGCTGAGTGCTTTAAGAAAGTTTGAGGTTTCAGTGTGAGGACTCCAAAGTAATTCACTGGGTTGTAAATGAAGGGTCATGAGAGTGTGCTGACAATGAACTGGTCCCACAATGATGAAACAGAGACTAAAGCCCTGAGTTAAGGGGGAATTCAGCTTTTGCTGAATTAATGAAATATTTTTAGCCCAGCAAGATTTGTTTTTTAATTTTTTATTCTGGAATTAAACTCAATTTCCTGAAGTGTAACTTTCCAGTTTAATTTTCAAGGAAACAAGTTAAAAACAAAACAAAAACCTGCACCCCCCCAACCCCCACCCCCCACCACTTTGAAAAGGAAACAGACCAGCCCTGACCAATCACAACACGTGGTGCGTTCTGAAAGTGGCAGGTGGGGCTCCTCTCTCCCCACCTGATTTCTCACATGCAAAGAGACAACTTGTTTACCATCATCACCAAGCATCTGGTGCAATGGAAAGTTATGCAAACAGAATTCCACAGACACAGGTCTCTGTCTTCCTCACCTCCTTAAATCATGCAAAATTAGCTCCCTTTGACTACAGATTTTTGATAGGATTCTGCCAGTGCCTGGTACAGCAGTGTGTGATTCTGAGAAAACTGTGCTCCATCACAAATCATGAGAACGGATTGTCAGTCTGCCAACACTTACCATTCTGGGCTTTGTTGTTGTCATTAAGCATTGTGCCTAACGAAGAACTATTTTCTGGAATGTGGGTTTCATAAAACTAACTACAAAGACCATCTTTTATCTCTTATTTCATGTCTCATCTATAGCTCAGAACAAAAATAAGCAAACTTGATGAAATGACTAGAACTGGCCTTTCAGGAAGAAAAGTACCAATCATCTCTCCATGACTTTGTAAGAGTGCCAATGTACAATTCCAGTATTACATAATCAGCCCCAATTGCGCACTATTGGCCACCTTGCCATACAGCACCTTGTCTAGCATTCACCATTATCCTAACAAGTAAGTATTCTTATTGCCTTTATAGATGAAGACATTAAGATGTTGGAAGGCTAAGAAACACTCTCAGATACTCAGCTTGTCAGGGGTAGTCATGATTGGAACCCAGTTCTCCTAATTTAAGTTCTTTGCTCTTTGCCATCACTTAATGCTTGCTTACATCTGCTTTATTTGTTGATAAAATGTGCTGATTATAAGATTGAAACCCTACCGGACTCACTTGGAACTAATTTCTGGAATGTGGGTTTCATAAAACTAACTACCAAGACCATCTTTTATCTCTTATCTCATGTCTCAGAATGAGACCAAGCTTATCTCCAAAACATTCCTTGGGCAGATTGAAAATTTCGAAGCAGATAGATGAGTAAAAATAAAAGTTATTAATTTGTCACATCCCCATGTGGAGACATGTGCTAATGATTCTCTTTTCTTGTTCAAGTCACGAAGAAAGAAAGAAAGAAAGAAAGAAAGAAAGAAAGAAAGAAAGAAAGAAAGAAAGAAA
>NW_023270377.1:16908607-16969381 GCF_011800145.1 Mirounga leonina
AAAGAAAGAAAGAAAGAAAGAAAGAAAGAAAGAAAGAAAGAAAGAAAAAGGAACAAGCCTCAAGTAGAATGAAGAAAAAACCAACCAATGGAAACATGATATATGTTCATTTCCTTAGTGTTTTACACTGAGTAGAGAAACTACCAATTGTTTCTGTATTGGGGAGCAGTGTGTCATATTGGTTACGCACATCAAAGGCTTTGGAAATTCTGGTTCCCGCATTTATTAGCTGTGAGAATCAAGCAAGTCATGCAGTCTCACAAGATCTCAGTTTCCTCATCTCCAAAATGCTATTAGGAATAATAATTATAATTAATAATAGTAAAACTCCCATAGTCATTTGAGGCATGAATGCAATACCCTAGCAGTTTAGCACAGTGAAGAATAAATGGTAGACACTTAAAAAATAGTCACAAAAGTATTATTTTATGGCTTATTATCTCCAGAATGTGCATACAAGATACTAAACTTGGGCTCCTATTAACTGAATTATCAGTACAGCATTATTCTCTGATTCCAACAAGTTATTCACAGGCAGAGAAACACCAATGAAAATTATTACTTTCTGTCTTTATATCAATATTAAATATTTGCTGTCTTTCCAAAGACTATTAAGGGGGAAAGGGCCACAAAGTTACATGTCATCCTGGGGGTCAACTTCAACCATCTTTAAGGAAGGTAAGAAATGGGAAAGACTTGTGGGATTTTCCCGCATGTAAAAAAACAAAAAGAATTTCCATAGAAATTATTTTTCTGACATTTCTGTTATAACATAAGAAAATGACATCTGAGATTTTTATATTCCAAGATCGAAAAGCCCATGGTAAATGGAAATTAAAAAGTGAGGATTTCTCGATCCTTATTACTGAAGCCCGACTGCACAGTACAAGCCACTGTGGCATATGGTATCTCATTTAGCTCTCTCCGTAGTATTCCCATAGCTTCAGTACCACAAGAAATAAAGGAGAGGTTCCAACACTGCAGCACCCACCCTCGCCACATGTATAGTAGTACCTGTGAGCAGGAATCTAGGAATAATGAAAAATGCTGATGCTAGATTTAGGGCTTAAGTTCCCACCCTCAAAATAACATTCTCTTACTGCTAAGGCATGAGAAAATCCAGTCCAAACAGCTTATTCACAAAGGCAGAGGACACGTAAACCATGTCCACTAAACTCAGATGGTTTCACCACTGCCCTAAAAAGGAAACACACCTACAGTCAAGGGATCTCAGTCCAAAAATGGTTTTCCACATTTCCTATGGGAACCCAGAGGAAGTTTCTTTACAAAACTCATGTTATTTTTTCTAAATCCAGGGAAATTTGGCATGTCATCTGATAGGGATTGAAGGTAAACTGCCTAGCACCACATATGTTGAATGCTTTTATTCCCTGGCAGAAGGAGTTTCATGTTAATGATTCCAGGAGCTCCACTTCATGGAGTTTCCCTGCTTCTTCCAGACTGTCAATCACCAGGCCACCAAAGATCAAACACTTTGATGATACCACAGATCAACATAACTGCCATGTTTTGTGAGACTCTCTACTGGGAAGTATATTTTGGAGTAAGAATATCTACCAACAGACCAGGAAAAAAAGACAGTGAACTTATCTTCACTTATAACACATTACATCAGCACAAAAGATATTTCATTAACCAAAACTCCCTGTGCTGTTCCTTTTAAGGTTCTCTAGAGCCAGACAGTCTGCTTTTTCATTCTGGGATTTTACCTAATAATTCCACATCCAAAGTGCTCTCAGTGGTAAAGAATGCATTTTCCTATGACCAGGTTGGGAGTGAATCATATCAGCCAAGTCTTTACTGATTTAGACTAGAGAAAACCTTCCATTTGGCCCATAAAAACTATGCTTCTGAAAAATTAATGAAGAGCAAAATTCAATCATAGAGTTTCCACTATGTTTTCATATCTTGATTTCATATATACTATATATATATAATATAATTCCTACATCATAATCTCAAGTAGAGAGAAAAAAGTGGGGGGGAGGGAAGAAGGAAGGGAGGGAAGTAGGCAGGAAGAAAAGAAGGAAGGCAGCAAGGAAGGCAGGAAGACAGGGAGGCAGGGAGGGAGGGAAGAAGGAAGTTTAAACATTTAAATGGTGGCATAAACATGTATTCAAAGCTCAATTCAATCAAATAACCATGTATTCTGTGGTCACTCAACATATATTTAATTAATGAACGAGTAAATGGTTGAAACATTTCAAATTATGATCAGCAATATTAGTAGCAGTTGTAATAATAACCAACACCTTTTTAGTGCATGCATTAGCCAGGCACTCTTCCAAGCATTTTACATCTATTAATTCATTTAATCTCAGAGTAACCCTAGAAGGTTGGGTACTATTTTCATCTCCATTTTACAAATAAGAAAACTAAGAAACAGATTTTAAGTAACTTGCCCAAGACTACATGACTAGCAAGGAGCAGAGCCAAGATTTGGACTTCTAAGCTCTCTGGTTCCAGAGTCCATATTCTAACTACGATATTTTCTGAAAATTTAACTCTAATTGGCTTAAACAAAAGAATAAAAGCATTGGAATTCCAGAGGTAGAATAAGTTCCTAGAGTGGTATAATCAGTGATTAATACTTTTACTTCAATAGCATCCAAGTTCTTTTGATCTATCTGTTCCACTACATGCATTTTTGTTCATTCTAAGGCAGTTTCCCTTTGTGGATACAGGTTGTCCTTGTTTGCATTTGGAAGAAGAGAACTGGAAAAAAAAAAAAAAAAAAAAAAAAAAAAACCTTGGGTCTCAATATTTATTGAAATATAAGCCTGAATTCCAGTCTAATTGGGCCAGTTTAGGACACATACCCAACCCTAGACCAAAACAGCCACTAAGAGAATAGCACAAACTGAGAATCAAATGAGTTACCTGTGATGGAATGACATTCAAGAGTCAACCAGATTGTCCATTATAGTATTTTGCTTTAGAAATAGATATGGTTGAATCCTACAGAAAGACTAATTTTTATACTCTGCCTTCAGAATAATAACTTACAATGACGTCATCATAAACTTTACGAATTAGCACATTTCTAGGTTAACCTCCTGTTCTAGCATTCTATGATCTTTCGAATTATTCAATTTTTATTAACATTTCTCAGAAGGAAAAGCGTTCCTAGAGAAATATTTTTATATAACAAAACTTTTCTAGTAAAGCACAATTAAGCTTATATTATTTGCCATGTTGGTGACTTAGAAGAAAAAACTTAATTAAATAAAGAGAAACATGAGGCATTGACTTTGCTCTCTTTTGCTGTCTTAGGAGCAGATATTTCCCATCATACTCTATGATCTGCCCAGTTTTTATCCACATGATAAGTGCAGGAATGGACTTGAGGCAAGCCTGATGTGTGGCCTGCTAACAGATGCTATACCTGAGAAACTGATCTTTGATTCAGTTGGACATATGGAGAACACTCAGGAAGTTTCACAGGTTGTTTTGTACCATGAGCTGGCATTCAGGCAGATTGAGCCTCCATATCATCAGCAAAGGACATGAGAATACAACTGCACCCTAGTATTGAGAAGGGGGCACATCTCACCAATGCAAGAACTCTAACTCCATGCAGGTGGTATCAGCAGCTGCACTATGTTGCTATAGAGACCTAGGACCTTGGAAGCCTTCACCTGGGAGCACACCTGATTGTCTCCTGCTTTTGTAACAATCTTCAGTTTCCATACCCTTTGCCATTAAAGAAACATTATATTCAATAACTGTGTCTATTGGCCTCTTACCATCAATCACATCACTGTCCCATGGAGACACTCATGCAGTTACACAGGATATTGAACAAGAGCAGTCTGAGAGTCAATCATTTTCTGTAGTTTCTGTGTATTGAACCTAGAAATGGCTGAAAGGCAATTTTTCTGAGGTGCCCTATATGGTTCTGCTGGCATCCAGGAACACCCTGAAATGATTGAAGAGATTCACTTATATTAACTGTCCAATGGGTTGATGAGAATACCTCTGCCTTGACAGAGTAATTCTCTACTAAGCTGAATTCTTTAGAACCTACTTGAAAGAGTAGTTCACAGACCAGCAGCAGCCACTGAAATCCAGTATCCAGGGTTCTACCCCAGACCTACCAATTTAGAACCTGAATTTTAACAAGACCCCCAAGTGTCTCCCATGTACATTAATGTTTGGGCACTTATCACTGCTTTCAAGGACTGACTCCTTTGGCTTACAATAATTAACTCCCTCCCATTACACCATTAAATAGGAAAAGCATGATGGATCAGTCACATAACCACGTACAAATACCCAACCCTGGACCTATATCTTCAGAATAACATAGTGAATAGACACATATACACAAATGATATGCCCTATAAGGACATGATACCTCTGGGATTCTAGATACTTGCACCTTAGGAATCACTGAAGTAATTATTACATGAATAATGAATTACTAGAACTAAAGTCTAAAATGTTTTCTTAAAAAACTATGTGAAACACAAGGCAATCTAATTTAACTAAATGGAACTATTTCCTTAAAGTACAGAGACTTGAGAAGACATCACTTCCATTCTCAAACTTGTGAAGGCTGGTCACATGAGAAGGTACAAACTCTCAATAGAAGACAAAAAACAGAAGTAGTATAAAAAGGATGTGACCAGGAAGCAAACTTCAGTTTCATTTAAGGAAGAAGTCCTTGATAGTAAGAACTAGCCATGGTATTGAATACATAACTCTGAAAATTGTTATCCAGACTGCATTGAGAATAAAATCCAGTTTTTGACCATGGCCTACATGTCAGGCTTCTGCATCTCTGACTGTTCTCCTCCTTGTTCACTGCATTTGCCTTCCATCATACTAGCTCTGTTCTTTCTTTAACCAATTTCTCTTGATAATTGGGATCAATTACATCTGCCAGTAAGATACTCCATTCTTTGTCAAAATGGCCAGTCTCAACTTCTAATTCAGTGAAACCAATGCTATATCCCCATGTGGAAGTATTCCTCTCTTGAGTATAAAAACCATCAAAATTGCAGATCTTAACATTCTAGGGATGGGAAGTTAAAATTCTGCAAGAGGTTTATCAAGAATAACAGTGACAAGAACCATTCCTGTCATATATTGATCACTGATTCTGCCCTCTAAGATAAAACCCCAATGTGTTGCCTCTTGATGAAAAATTAACTCCATCTTCAATTGGTCATTCTACCATTCTATCAAGCCAGTTGTTTCTGGTTAATGGAGTATGTGATAAGTCTTTGATAGCAGAGCTAATCTCCTCTTTTCCTACCAGAATGGACCTCACTCTACAGGTGACTGGGCCCATGTGCCTGGGTATCTCTATTCCAATTATACCTTTAGCAACTGAAAAAATAATCCCAGGAGGGCTCGTTGATCTACTCGGCCAATTACAAAACATACTTGGGCCAAAGTTTTATTTATTGTTTGCAACCACAAACCTCCAACTGACTCACGGGCCACTGAATTGTTTTGGGTCCCCAGGAATTAGCATCAATTCAGAGCCAGTGTCTTATTACCCTGTTGTCTGAGTATTTCTCTCTCTGTGTCCCACTTTCCCACAATTACTCTGATAAGTAGAAGAATTAAGTGAGTATTTGAAAATGATAATACAAACTTACCAGACTCCCTTGTCTCCTTTATTTTTATTTATAACACTCATCACTACATGAAATTACACTAGTATTTATTTGATTATTTGGTTATTGTTTATCTTCTATCTTCCTTTTTTTAAAGATTTTATTTATTTGAGAGAGAGAATGAGACAGAGAGCATGAGAGAGGGGAGGGTCAGAGGGAGAAGCAGACCCCCACGCTGAGCAGGAAGCCCGATGTGGGACTCCATCCTGGGACTCCAGGATCATAACCTGAGCTGAAGGCAGTAGCTTAACCAACTGAGCCACCCAGGCACCCTATCTTCTATCTTCCTGATTAAAATATAAGCTCCATGAGGACTAGATGTTGTATTCATCGCTGTATCTCCAGGGCTTAGAGCAGTGGCTGATGCTTAATCAGCACTTAATAAATAAATATTTGTTTAATGAATGAACATTTCTGGAAGGCAGTTTAGCAATGTGTATCAAGATCTTTAAAAATATGTAAAGCCTACAGCCTAGAAATTTGACCTCTGGAAATTTATCTTTAAAATATACTTAGATCTGAATAACATTTAGTATTTAAAGAACTGTTCGTTTATAGCATAAAATTTGAAAAAATGGAAATAACCTAAACATACAATTGGAGATTATTCATTCACTCATTCAATAAATCCTCCTACTAAATACCAGGCACAGGGCTGAGTGACAAGGACACCATAGTTAACAAGACCAAGATGATCCCTCAAGGAGCCCAAAGATATAGATATCGAGAGACTATTTTATTTTTTATTTTGGCCATAGAGCAAACAACTGAATGTTAGTTTATAGATACCCCAACTAATAATAGCAATAATAATGAGGATACTTTACATTTGCATAGCACTTCTAACTTTTCAAAGTAATTCTCCAGCTATTATGTTTCTTAAAATTAGGTCATATTAAACTGCACTTGAACTTCATTATTAGATCTTTTCTGCGAAGAGAGTTGAGAGATTGTTGGCCCTTTTACGTTAATTATGGACATATGAGATGAATTAATCAAGTTCTACTGTATTTGCTATTAGGGTCAATTGTGTGGGGGAAAAAAAAAGCCATTCTCTGCAGGGTTTGGAGTAGGATGCAGCAGAGAGGATTATGCAAAAACAAAAGTTCTTAAAATGATTTTAGTTTTAAGTAGACCCTAAACCTATTGTCTTGATGAAGCATCATTAATAATCTACAAGAATACCACTATGTTGCAGAATCAAGTTAATTAGCAAAGGTAGATTTACAGGGAAGCTTTAGGGCCCCTCACTAGCATAGGGCCCACCCAAGGCTTTGGTCAATTGTAAAATTGACCAAAAAAAGACAATTTACCTCAATCAGTTTAGATTTTTCCCACCAAACTTTCCCTCTTTCACATTTTTCTTTTGTCAGATTATGCTAGAATGGCCACAGGAAGGGCTATCCATAGGATACGCAGCGCCCCAGGCAAATATTTTTGTGGGGCCCCTGTCTATATAAACACTTTCTTTAAAATATATTGTAAAATCCATGGGTGTATGTGAGATAAAGTCAGAGCAGTGAGAGCATGGCTGGTGAGGGCCAATACATAGGCCTATATCCAGAGCTCAAGCCCCATGGTTAACAGTGGACCATCAGTAGCTCAGAGCTCCAAACTGATCCTGTGTCAGATGTGAGTGATATTCACCTTAAATCAGTCTGTTAGCATTCTTCTGATGGCCCACATCACAAGATGCTATAAAACAAATGCCCCACTGGCTAGTGAGTGCAACCCACCTACCAAGCCACTCTAAAACTGCATCCCACAGATCTTCGGGGAATCTCATCAACCCTCTACATGAGGAGATGGTCACAGAGCATCTCAAGGGTTGAAATGAGGACCAGGACCCATGCAGGCTGAGATCCAGTGTCAGGATGCCCCTGGATCCTGCCCCTGGATGCCCAGGATGCAGATGATACTACCAGTCCCAGCCACTTTCAGGAACCAGAGACAAACTTAGACAAATTTGAGGAAGGCCCTCCAAAGTACATGGCCCCTCGGGACATACACCCAAGGTAGAGGCTTTGCTCACTGGAGTCTAAGGGTAAATACTGGTCACAGGCATTTTTAATATGTAGTTAAGTGGATGTTGATTTAGATGAAGTATTTAGATAGTTTAGTGGAAATACATTTATTGACTTGTCATTATTTCCATGTATAGTTAAATTATTGCTAGCCATCCCAATGCAGAAATGGCTTCCAGGAAATACTCCTACTACCCACTGTGCCAAGTCACCCAGCATCATGACACACAGGTGCAGGGCCAGAGGTGTGTCATGATAGGACACTTACACCAGAAAAATGTAGGTAGTAGGTAGGGGCAAGAAACAAAGTTTGAAAGTAGGGAGCCAGAAGTTAGTCTGTGGAAAAAATTTTCAGTCCTTACAGTTCATATATGAAGGGAATATATAGAAATTTCCTTAAATTTAACAATAATCTTAATAACATATAAAATTAGCAGTAACAAAGTGTGAGACCAAGGAAGCTTCTAAATAATTAATACTAAACATGCCAAAGGAGAAACTGGATTATCTTTCCATTTTCTCTACAGGAAATGTTATAAAATAATTATCACAAGATAATAACACAATGGCCAAAAAGTATGCAACCAAAAATGTAGGAAAATGTATTCTAGAGGTCTGTTAGTCTACTAATAGATCTGCAATGTTTCTGGATTTTGTGATTTTTATGGCAGTCAACTTTTAAAATTTGTAACTCCCTGTGATTTCAGTTTTCATTCTATATAAATATTTATTTTCATATCTAATTTTGTATTCATTGTTTTAAAAAGGCCCCCAAAATTGTATAAGCTTCCAGGCTCACAAAACCTAGATCTATCCCTTTTTATAGGGTTCTATCTTACTCACTTTAAAATAGCTGACTTGTCAATTGAAATTTGCCATTGGCTATAAAAAGAGACATGTGGATTTATGAGTTCCTCTGGGTAGGAACTAGAGTATTTACTCCCCAGAAGGAGCCATTCACACATAGAATCAAATAAATGCATATATTCTTATCAAATGAGACTTTCACCAGATGTAAACATGCACATAAATACTCCCCAACCTCTTCATTCTGATTGTTAGAAGACAGGATCATATCGTGCCTGGCAAAGTTCCTGTTCCTGAGAATTCATTTAATTCCAAAGCAAGGTTTACATTAATTTCATCTTTGTTTTCCTACCAGCTCCTACTTTCATGAAATTCTCTTGGGAGAGGTTCCTAAAGCATTGAGGACTGTTACGGCCAGCTGTGCGGGGCTGGGCTAAGGGCCAATGTGTGTAAATATGTGGAAGGCCACTGGGTCAGCAGATTCTGGCTGGGTTCTTCTCAGGCTGCATCCTCTGAGGGGCGGTTCTACACTTCATCGCTAGGGAAACTGACTCCCACAGCCACATATGCTATATATGACCCAAAACACACCATAGTGGAATTCGAGCCCTTGAGTTTAGGGTGGTCATTTTCCATGCAGCAGATGGAAAGAAGAGTAGGATCCCAGTGGGAGATATTAGAAAGCTGGAACACTTTAGAGCTAATCTTCTATAATCTGATTTTAGAGCAGTTTCCATGGGACAAGGCAGGAGTAAGACAAGGTGCATCCTGTTACACTCAATATGTAAAGAAAGAATTACAACCAGTAACTTACTCTAAATTTAGCTTCCACAATCAAACATGCTCTGATTCTCTGAATTTGTGCTGGTCAAGGTAATTAACATGAACTGCCAGAACAAAAACAGAAACAAAATCCCAGTGGCTTAACAAAATAAAAATTTATTTCTGACCTACACAAAGTCCAGTATGAATGTTCGTGTGACTCTCCAAATAGTGACTCAGGCTGCTTCAGTCATGTGACTCTGCCCTCTTGCTGCCCACGTGGCAACAGAGAGTCGAGAAAATGGTGGACCAAGGAGAACTTTGACATACCCTGGAACTGGAGGTGGAGTTTATCCCTTCCGCCCACAGTGCACTGGCCAGGACTCAATCATATAGATTCATTTAGTGGATGAACAGACTGGGAAATATCACTTAACCATGTGCAAAGAAATGAAAGCAAATAGGTTTGGTGTCCTGGTAGCGTCACCAAAAACCAGCTAAACCTAGAGTGTTCACGTCGGTTCTCCATACATCAAAAAACATCGGCATGCTGAGAAAACTTGAGACACCTCCACGTATTGCTGGCGATCATATATTTGATTGTATGCTTTAAATTAATATGGAAAGGTTAGAATCTGGCTTGTATGATTCTTCTTGTGTTTGAGCAAATCGATTGAACGTGTCTCTTATTTGGTGCTAGGCTGGCATTTGCTACATAGATTGAAGCTGAGAGAGTAAATATTGAAAAGTCAGAAATGTCCTCTTGCATCAATCCACCATCTCTTCTAGGCCTCCCGAGTAACTCAGTGAAAGTCTCTGGCCCCTAATATATTTTATTTCAGGCCAACTGCCATCCTGGAGTTTTGCAAGGCACTTGCAGTTAATTTAGTAAACTAATTTGATCTGAGGAGTTAGGTTGGCTAATAATGGCCTCAGATATTATCACCTTCTTCTGATCTGCATTTTAACCAGCACTTTTCAATGCCTTAATCAATGCTTTCTTCTTTTTGAGTGTTTCCTCAATTATGTTTCAGTGAAGATCAGCCTCTTAAGGTGCTGGTAAAGCATAAATGGGTAACATCCCTCTTTTAGCCAAGTTTAGATGTCCTCAATTGGCTGTGTTACAGCTCTTTTTCTTGGAGATTCATAATTTATCTGAGAACATTACAGATACTAGGAAATGCAATGAAGACATCAGTTTTCTTTGTTTATTCCAGTTTTCCCCAATTTTTTTCAACCATGGAATTGTTTTTCATTTGTATGTTTTCTGGTTTTGGGTTTTATTGTTTCTTTTTGGTTTTGCATAATTCATACACAAGTAACGATATATATCAAATGAGGAGATTTAAAGCCCACAGAGGGCCAGTAAGGGTAATAGTAGGGGCAGGGGATTTTCTTATGGCTTCATGAGCCATCCTCACTCTGTTTGTGGGGCTGTGACTGGTTTCAGCTTCTCATTCTTTCCATAGCCCAATCTCATGTGCATTTGTTGAGCTCCTGATTCTGTATTTTATCAATCAAAATCAATGTATCCCCAGTGATATATCAAAAAATACATATGAATCTAAATAATCAGTCCTCTCATGGGAATTCCAATCCCTCTTCCATTTAAATTAAAGAAAATTTGCAGACAGCAACACTGTTTTCTTTCATCTGCTCCACATTAAAAAAAAAAAAACTTAAATCAAATTTTTAATTTTTCCACTTTGGGCTTTGCACTTAAAGAGAAAAGAAGAACTCTGTTCTCTCAGAGGGAAGGACTTCTAGAAAAAAATAAACCAAATAAATCCAATGAGCCCCCTACCAGCAGTCCCCAACTCTTCCAGCTTTTACCCACTGGGGAAAAAAAATAAACTTTCCATTTGACTCTCCCTTGCTGACAGTCTTCCAACTGCATCACAAATTGAACTTTAAAATAAATAAATGAATAAAACCAGCTGCTATGGGATGGGAAATGCAGAGACGAATGAGTAGGACCTTTATGAGACAGGAAACCTCAGTATTCACTATTCTGAAAACATCCAAGTCAGTGTTTTTGACATGGCCCTAATATAAATGGGGAAATAAGGGGGTTTTCAGCAGTAGAGACTGATGACCACATGTAAATAAACACTTAATGCTTTGTGTAGATGATTCACCCAAACTAGACAGTAAGAAGGCATTTAGGGCAACCTTGACCAACTCCTTCCCATTCCCGGCTCCTACTAAGAATCCACAAATATCAACCATTAGGAGAGCAAAAGACAGCACCTACCTGGTTGTTGGAGTTACTGAAATGACTGCAAAGGGTCACCTGTGTGCTGATAAGTGGTAGCTCCTCACCTATAGGTGCTTCTCATCCATCAGACGTGATGCCTCCAACCAGATGAGGTTTGCAAAGAATGCTGGGTGCCTCCCCGCCATGCTTCTCTGTTCATTCAAGGTATGCATATATATCTCTTCTCTTCAAATGAGCTGTAAACTTGTTGGCAACTGGGAGTGTCTTTTATGTTACTTTATAACCCTCACAATGTTTGGAACACTGCTTTAGACCTCACAGACATCCAGTGGGGAAAGGTACAGATCATGGGTCACAAGTCATGACTTGCAGGGTTTTGGTTTATTATTTATTAAACATGTAACCTAAAGCAAGTCACAAGTTCTGTGAATGGCAGTCATATGTGACTTGAGAAACTGCTCTTCATTTCAACTTCAGCAACTCTGCTTTCATCTATTTATATATTGGAATTCCATGTAAAGTGGAATTTTGTTTAAAGAAAGCATTGTGATGCTTAGGAATATTTGGAAAACAGTGTTGTGTGAGAATGTGCTCAATAAACTGTAAAGCAGTGTAACTTATTTTTACAGCATTGCCTTGAGGTGTAATTTGCATAAAGGAAATGTATACACCTCCAGTGTACATTCAAGGAGTTTTTTTTAATATATGTATACACATGTATATACTATCCAGATAAAGCTAGTAAGCATTTCCTTTACCTGAAGAGTTCCTTCATTCCATTCTTTCTTCGTTAGCCCCTTCCCACACACATAGACCTGCCCCTGACAACCACTCATCTGATTTCTGTCACCTATTTTAGAGCTTCATATAAATCAAATCACATAGTATGGACCTTTCTGTATCTGGCTTCTTTTCTCACAACATAACACCTATGAGCCTCATCCATGCTGTTATACACAACTGAAGCTAATTTTTCCCATTGCTGCATAGGTTTCCATTGTATGACATTTTCACAATTTGTGTATCTGTTCTATGGAGCTGTTTGCAGTTTGGAACTATTATGAATAAAGCTGCTATCAATATTTGTGTCTAAGCCCCTCTGTGGCCATCTGTTTTTATGTTTCTTGGATAAATACTTAGGAATGGGACTGCTAGGTTATAGTGTACCTGCATGTTTACCTTTACGGTAAACTGTCCATCAATTTCCCCAGTTGGTTCTACCATTTTATATTCCTACCATCTAAGTATGAGTTTCACTAACATTTGGTGGCATCAGTATTTTAAATTTTAACAATTGCAGTGGGTTCAAAATATCTCATCATGACTTTAATTTGCCCTTCCTTGATGTTAAATACCTGTTTAAATGCATATTTGCATTCTGATATATTTCATAGGAGTGCTTGTACAAGTTTTTGCCCTTTTTTTTTTTAATTGGGTGATTTGTGGGATGCCTGGGTGGCTCAGTTGGTTGAGTGTCTGCTTTCGGCTCAGGTCATGATCCCAGGGTCCTGGGATCGAGTCCCACATCGGGCCCCGTGCTCAGCAAGGAGCCTGCTTCTCCCTCTGCCTGCCACTCCCCTTGCTTGTGCTCTCTTGCTCTCTCGCTCTCTCTCTTTCTCTCCCTCTGACAAATAAATAAATACAATCTTTTTTAAAAATTGGGTGATTTGTCTTTTTATCATTGGTTTCTAAGGGTTCTTTATATTCTAAATAACAGTCCTTTGTTAGATAGATGTGTTATGAGTGTTTTCTCCCTACTTGTGGCTTTTCACATTTTTAATAGTGTCTTTGAAGAGCAGAATTTTTTTAATGAAGTCTCACTTAAAAAATCTTTGCCTATATAAGGTCTTAAAGATATTTTCTTCTTTCTTCTAGAAGCTTTACAAATTTAGCTTCCACATTTTGGGCTATCATGAAAACTGTATATTTTTATTCATTAGTTTCTTACTTGATCTTAACGAAGATGTTTGAGGTTGCAAAATATCACAGACAACTTGATTTAAGACTTAGAATCTTGATTGAGATATTAATAAAGAGTGTCTTGAGTCTAATCTCATTGTTTGTCTACCCAAACAAGTTGTAAAAGAATTGGAAGGAGGACCCTTTAGACAGTGAAAAAGGGCACCATCCATGATAAAGCCAAGACAAGAGGCATGAACCAGGACTATTTCTGGCAAACTCAGACATGTTTTCTCTCTAAATTCAAATCTTCTGACACTACATTAAGGATCACCCTTGGATATTTCCCATTCATAGTGACTTCAGTTAATAAAGGTTTGTATCTGTAGCATACCTATATTTATTGCAACTACAAAAACAGTATTGAGCTGTCAAAACAGTTGACTGAACTCATCAGGGTTGTCTCTCATCAGATGTTTCAAAAATCAAGACTTGTAACTTTTGCATCCTTCAAGACTGACCACTAAGATGGAAAAAAGAATTTTCAACCCTGGTGTTCTGTAAGTCCTTTGGGGAGCTCTCCTAAAAAGATATATTGTTCCTGCTCCAGTTTGCATCACCATTTGGTTTAATTATTATTCGTAATTGGGAAATAATTAGATAAAAATGATGATGTAAACCCCAGTGGAAAATAGACATCTCTTAAGAACTCTAATGTTTTCTGTCACTTAAAAGGAAGGGGATATGACTTACTGGAGGAAAAAACTAATTAGAAAAGCAGACACATCTTCTCCCTCTCCTCATATTTCAGGCATGCTGGCAAGTGCTCAGAAATGATCAGAGAGTGGCCTATTTCTCAAGGACCCCAGGAGAGCATGATAATTTAAATCATCATCTCAGGAAAGCGCCTTGAGCACTTGTCTTTGCCGTTTTATGATCTTCAGTCAGGAGAGAGAGTTTGGCTCTCCAGACTGGCATGGCCATGCAAACTATGGGCTGAAGGAAAACTGAGGTCACACCCACACCAAAGTGAATATAGGCAAGTTAGAATCCCTGCCAAGAGAAACACATTTGAGCAAAGTGAGGAGCCAGAAATGTTTAAAACAATGCTGTCCCCCAGCAAAATGAAAACAAGACTTTTATCCTGGGACACCAATCGGCTTTCAGAGAAGTTTGACAACACAAGGAGATGGGAATGAAGGGATTAGATGTTCAGATGTGGGCCCTGCAACTTCAAACCCTTCAGTAGACCTAAAACTCTCTGTTTGGAATTAGATCCTTTTATTTAAAAGTTGGATTAACAATAACAAAAACAAAAATCAGTTAACTGCTCAAGAAAAAAATATTTTCAACAAAAAGAAAGCCAATTTTATAAAAATGACATCTCGATGAAAGCCTATTTAAATAGCTGCACTTTGAAAATGCAAATGTTTATTAATAAATCATAACGTGGTCATTAGAAGATGAAAAACAGGAAGGTTTGAAAATAAAGAAGTACGATTGCAAATACACCAAAATGTTCTAAACGCTTTCTCCCAGCTGGTCCAGTTCGACTTGCATCCCTTGACAATTAGACAGAAAGTCACTCTGGCTCTCTGAGACTCAGTTCTTGGCTATAAACCAGAAAATTTGTACATGGTCTTAGACCAGCCTCTCTCTAGCAAAAAGCGGTAACATCAACATATCCAGGCACAAAAATTAATCCCAAGTTAATGAGTTCTAAGAACTTCAAGTACAACCTGACTCTGGATAGATGTCCTTTTTTCTTCACTTTCCCCTCATTCCTCCACTTATGAAAACAATGACTCCCCAGACTTGTTCCAAGGTTCATCAGAACTTTTGGCTATGTAGGACGTAGGCACACTCGAAACTGCACTTTCCAAGTTGTTCAAAACTAAGTAGTGAATAACCACGAAATAAAGGACCCCTGTGCTTGGTAGTGTGACACATAGACCAGTGAGGACTGTGGACAAGATAAGCTACTGTGAGGAAAGGCTTGTTTTGAGAAGGTGTGATTCTAGCCAAGTGTTGGAGGAGCACCTAGGTGCTGAAGAAAAAGGGTACTTTTGGCAAAGGCACCTAGATATGCACAAAATCAACATGCACAAGAGGGTAAGAGAGGAGTCTGATCAAACCAAGATACTAGTATGGTGGAGAACTTGAGGTGGGAATGCAAAGAGAGCCCAGAGGACTGGACCATGAGGTGCCTTCTATATCACACAGTGCATAAGCTTTCACTAACTGGTGATAATTCTTTGGAAAATCAAAGGACTGTCACGTCACAATAAGCACAAGTCCTTTCCTACCAAGTGCCTACTAGAACATCCATGTCTGTTGGGTTTTTGAAGAAAAGATCAATGGGAGTGTGTTGGCCGGGAGGGAATAAAGTTATATGATTATTGGGAGCCTTAGGTGAATGGTAAAGAGTCAAATCAAAATCACTGGACCAGACTCTCCCAATTTATTCAGACTTATAGATCATATCAGAGGTCATTTTTAACAAGGTGAATAAACATAAATCCTTGCCTCTTCTTCACATTACCTACTTGACCTCTCTAGTAGTCCCTCTTTTGACTGATATGACTTTGAAATCCATGATCCATTTCTCTTCCCATCAGTTTTATGTTAGAAAAATGACTCTCTGAAAAAAAAGTGCCCTGATGGGTAGTGTTTGCCAATGTGCATGGTGTAAATCTCCTACCATGGCCAATTTCAAGCTTCCAATATGTGGGACTTGTTCCAAGTTTCATGGGAAAGTAAAGTTGGAGAAAAATGCACAAAATCCACCCTTGCAAGCTGGAAAGAATCAGCCATAAAAGAGCATTGCACCAACTCCTAATTTTTCCATCTTTGAAATGGATCTTCTATCCTATCTTTTTGGGTTCTGACTCCTTGAGCATCCCAGTTAACTTGCCTGTGTTCCTATGAGATTTCCTGGGTTGCTCCCTCTCCTCCCAGGAAAGATCGCTGAGTCTGGAAACAAGAAAGGCATATTGACCATTTACTCTTTCCTTTCACATCTTTACTGGTCACAAGAAGGATGGGAAATGAAAAAGTAAATCCATTTAAGTCCATCTCCTCCTTCTAAAGTAACAGGAAAAAACCTTGCCTAGCTAAGGGTGGGTTAATATTATTAGGTTCAAAACAGAAAATAGTGTGTTGTCTTTTATATAACACACCAGATGTGATAAATTGACTCAAGAAGTCTCATTTTGAAAATCTCCTTATTCATAAAAACTCTGTTTACTGTTTTGTATGTTTATGCTATTCAATATAGAATGTTTGGAAACAAATTAGTACAATATTCGGGGTCTTTTTTCCTCTTCAGTATTCCTTTTGTAATTAATGTCATGGATTCTTTCAAAACCAAGGGGAAAAATATTTTAAGAATGTTTTTGTTCATTCTTTGTTGAAACATGGTTTAATGTTTATTATCATAATTTTGATTGCTGTTGCACCACCTCAAGTGCTGTATTTTGTACTTCGTGAGCTATCATTTGGCTCACATTCATGATTTGTGCATTAATACCATTCAAGGTTATGCAATAACAATCAGAAATTATGATAATAAACATTGAACCACATTTCAACAAAATATGATAAACTCATGTGAAGGGTTTTTTTTTTTAATCTTTTCCTTAACAAAGCATCTTATGCTTCAGTGACAC
This sequence comes from Mirounga leonina, assembly GCF_011800145.1. Lineage (NCBI taxonomy): Eukaryota > Metazoa > Chordata > Mammalia > Carnivora > Phocidae > Mirounga > Mirounga leonina. The sequence goes on from NW_023270377.1 coordinate 16,925,634, forward strand.
TTTAATTACCAAGAAATTACCCAAGAAAATATGTAATTATTTCTAATAATTGACAGTGATTCTATATGTAACACTTCTTTATGGTAAAATAAATGCTAAAATGTGACCTTTTTTCCCCCAGACATGTGGCTTAATTGATTGCATTCTGTTTTTCAGATAAAAAGGTAATAAAAATACCATCACTAAAGTACATAAGTAACTCCAGTTCAATTGAGGACTGTTTTAGTGACCTCAAAAACAGTTTTTGATAGTGACCAGCATTAATGAAATTATCTTGATGAATTTAGGGGTAATTACTTCAATTTCTCAATTTACCCCAATGTACTATAACATTCTCTTTCCCAGAAAGGCTTTGCCAGTCATTCTAAAAATCTCATGTACATGGCAAAGAAGAACATTCCCTAAGTGGCTATTCAAAAGATCAAAATCCTTTGCTTAGGTATGAACATTCAGTAAAAGAAAAAGAAAAAGCTCTCCTCTCAAAAACTAAAGTCACTCTTGGGAGAAAATCATTTTGATCCCTTCTAGCTCTAAAATTTCAATACTTTATGATTCTATAAAATCTATTCATAACGTGGACACATTCTTTAAATTAAAAAACCAATAGTTCAAATGTGTCCATCTCTCTGTTTCCTGTTTTTTCACCTGACAGTTTGGTCTAGTGAGAGCCTTAACTCAAGAACCAGATACACAGCCCCTTCCACAAACCTCTGCTTTTATTATTTTCCCACTGCTTCTTTCCTTGTCTCAGGACAAAACATCTAACAGATAAGCTTTTGCCATCATACACTGTCCCTTTTGAAACTGACCAACATGGTGAATTTTTGTAACCAATAATGCACAGAACCATGATGCACACAATAACATAACATCAGTGTAGTTTAATTTGAATGAAAATCAATACAGATTTCCACACAAAAGAGAGGTACTGCAATTTTTTTTAAGGCCTGGACATTGTAGAACACAGACATCCTCTTGTATGTTTCTAACCTCCTTGTAAAAATAACCTGCAGGGTGTTTCTCCTACTGAAATTTTAAGAGAATGCATGAAAATCTAAAACCACAGTAATAGAAGTCTGACATTTCTGCTATGTGATCTCTGGGAGGAATGGCATGGGAAGCTACTCTGGAAACTATGGATGCCTAAAGATTTGGTGAAGCCACTTGTTGAAGGGGTGGTGGGAAGGAGTAAAGGATGAGGTAAATGATGGGTCCTTGGTCCCTCAGGTATTATTCACACAGAACCTCTCTGAATTTATCTAGTGTATATATTGGGTTTTCCAGTTGGTTATAATTTGAAGAAACCCTTCATTTTCTCTCAGTTTGTAGATTAGAAAGTGGTATTTTTGTGAGTACAAACGATTTGCCCTGAGTTGAACACCTGCTCAGTGGCAATGTTAGCTCTAGAGTAGAGCATAAATGACTCTCAGTCCAGAGCTCCTCTTTGTAGAAGGAATCTCTCTCCAGATAAAGTGCTCCAGTGTTTTGATTTGTAGTCTATAGACTGATCTTTAGAGTTATCACCATGTTTCCTCAAGGAGATAAACCTCACCAGGGAGAGATCTAAGGCAACAAGCATCACTGAACAAAAAATATTGGCCCTGAATCAGGACTCAGCTTAATGTAATATGCCGGAGCATGGAATATAATCCTTTCTCTCTTCATGCAGGCTCCAGACAATTAGCCAGCCATGCCCTTGGGAGATTGTTACTCGGCATATGGATGCCTGGATACAGAGCCGGGCTTACCACTCATTATGTAGACATTTACTATTTATTGGCTGAAATCTTCAGCACAACCTCTTCAACACAGCGGATTTAGCAAGGATGACAACAATGCCTTTTGCCTTCAGTGTACATTCTGGTCCAATCTCCTATATATTCTGGATGGCTCCTTTCCTCCTACCCTGTTGGCTGCCAATTTCATCTTCAATGGAATGGGAAGCCTGAAAGCGTAGTGCTTTTGGAATAATTTTTCCTGTGTTTTCCACTTGTCTCAATAAATTTTAAGTTTGACAGGAAGAAAAGGCTATTTTTCTATGAGCCAGAGAGGGTCTCATCACTCAACAAATCCAGTGAGCTTTTACTTTCTCAGCACTGTGTCCTTCTTCTGACCTTAAACTTTCTCACTGCCTGAAAAGAAAGCTTTTCATGAGAACTCACAAAGCCCTACAAGCTGAGTTTGACAATGATACAAGCAATGAACAGGGCAGATTATCGTCAGAGGAAACTACAAATTTCCTCATCAAAAATCATTTGTTTAACATAAAACCCAGGAGTCTACTGCAAGAGAACTGCCTTACTTCCAGCAGCTTATAATTTCTTAGGAATACAGAATAACAGCGGCACTCACGGAATCAAATGATTTTATTTCTCTTTTCATTAAACCCATCTTCCCCTTGTTTCTACATGGAAGGATCCTCAACTGCTTTCAGTCCAGCCTCAAGGAGATCCCATTAGATGGAGCAGAAACACTGTATCCCTTCTGCTCTTTCTGGTTGGAATTCCATTTGAGACTCTGACCCTAAGAGAAGCAAAAAAGGAAAGGGGTGAAGAGCAATATTAAGGAGGAGAAAACCAACCTGTCCTGAGCACCCAGTGGTTGGCAAGCTTCTCCTGAGTCGTTGATTGAGGGTAGGGTCCTGTCTGCTGTTAACTCACTAAGTGACAACGGGAAAGGTGTTTAACCTGCTGAGTGCAATTCCCTCATTTTAAAACAGCACCAATAACTGTACCGCCCCCTTTGTGGAATACTTGTGACATTTAAGCAAGATAAGGAATGCCCAGTGATTGACCCAGTGCTAGCCCAAGCTTGATATTCAGAAAAGGCCACTGACTAATTTTAAATGTCCTTTAATCTTCTTATCAATCCTGCGAAGCAAGTATTATTCCCATTTCAAAGATGAGCAAAATGAGGCGTAGACGATAACGGAGCTTGTACAAGACCACATAAGCTTTGCTATTCGTGGCACCTTAGCTCCCTTGTAGGTAGCAGCCTCTACAGTGAATTTCAGACTCCCATGATTTTTTGATATATGAGCAGAGAAGTGACACCGTTATGCCTAAACCTACCCTCGGGTTGTGGGGTCTAACTCTACTCTTGGCAGGAGGGGACAGCTCAGTCCGGGCATCAAAGAGAAACTCACTCATGGTAAGATCATGTCTTCCCCTAAACCACTGGCAGCGGCTTTCCCACCCAAGCATGTGGAGTACTCCCCCTCCCCCTCCAATGCTGTGAGATTCCAAAACCCACTGGGTAGGGAGTCACCAGCTTGTAATTGTTCTGCATTTAATTTTACACCCAGTGTGAACAGAGTCAGAGAACAGAGTTCGGGCCAGTGCTCTTCAAATAATACCCAGGTTATTGTTCCAGATACTGTGGGTCAGCTATTTCAGTCAGGCAAGGATAGGCTGCAATATTTAAGTCCCAGTTTCGTTGTAAACAAAGAAAATCCATCAAAACCGGAATATCTCAAGAGAAATCCTTCCCAGGCTTTCATTACTGACTGCAAAGGATAAAAATCTTTCAGCTTGCTGATGGTTTGATGTCCCCGTACACATTTACGGTGAGGTGATTGTTTTGTTCGGGTGAAGGCTTATACCTCCTCTGAAGCAAGCCCATGGAAACAGTGTTGTTAAATATGTATGTGGATCTTCAAAGCCCATCAGTGTCACCTGGCTTAGCGTCCAGACTCAATACCGTGCCAGAGAGAGGAAATGTTGTTCAAATGTCCCTTCCAGATGGTTGAGCTCTTGGCTACTGGATAGATGTTATATCAAGCAATAGCTTCCATTTTAAAAGCTGGGAGTTAAAAGGTCAATGACTGCTTCCTTCCAGTCTCAGAAACTCAGCATGGGGCCTTAAGTTAATGGCCTAAGCTTACTGTGCCTCTCTTTAGCCATCTGTAAAGTGGGAATAGTAACTGTCCTTCTTGTCTCCCAGGGCTTGTATTTGTCAGTGTTTTCCAGAAAAATAGAACTAGTATACACACACCCAGACACATATTCACAGATTTAAGGAATTGGCTCACACAGGTGTGGGGATTAGTAAGTCCAAAATCTGCAGGGCATGCCGGCAGTCTGGAAATCCAGGGAAGAATTGATGTTGCAGTCTTGACTCAAAATTCCACAGGGGCAGGCTGGAAACTCAGACAGGATTTCTATGTTGCAATCTTGAGGCAAAATTTCTTCTTCACTGGGGAGCCTCAGCTATTGCTTTTAAGGTCTTCAATTGATTAGAAGAGGCCCACCCTGGATGCAAAGAGTAACCTGCTTTACTTCAAGTCAACTGATTGTAAATTAATCATATCCACAAATACCTTCACAGCAACATCTAGACTAGTGTTTGACCAAACAACTGGACATCATGACATAGTCAAGTTGACCCATAAAATTAACCATCACAGGGCTATTTTCAAGGTCACATCAAATGAGGTCATACGTAGGAAAGGACTTTCGAAGATATGAAGAGCTGCACAAATATTAGTTTTTAAATAAACTTTGAACTCCTGTGTCACATGATGTTCTGAGGAATGTGGAGGTGAATAAATCAAAAGACCTGTCCTCAAAAAGCTTACCAGCTATTTGAGATGCCAGGCTTAAATGCACAGGGAGTGAAATGCTACAAGGCTATACAAGGAAGTGCTGAAGGAACAGCGTGAAGACACAAGAGCCTGTGGGTCAGAGAGGTTGCAAAAAGCCAAAGGATCCCATGGAGTCTCTTCGAAAGGCATCCCTTCCCCAGAAAGGCCTTAGCAGTCATTCGCCCTACTCTCATCCAAATTACGCTCCCCTATCACTTTCTCTCATGACATTTGACTTTTGTTTGTCTTTGCAGCATATTGCAATACATGAGTATTCATTTATTTGCATGTCTCACTGTTTAAGAGTGTTCTTGCCCAAACTGAAATTCCGTGAGAGCAAGGAGGTCTGAACTGTTGTTGTTACCATTACCCATTACCTGCCTAACATTTAACACAGTCCTTAACATGGGACAGGTGTGCAAATTATAGTCTGTGAAGGTTTGAATAAATGACTATGCATATCAATGTTTTCCCCACAACAAAACTTTGCCGACTTTTCAGGAAGAAAAATTGAAAATTGTACCATAAACAACCATATATACACTCCCTAAATTCAATAATTGTTGATACTTTTGCCATTTTTGAAAGATCTCTTTCATTTCCTTATCCCTCTAGTTTTATTGCTAAATCATTTGAAAGTAAGTGGCTGATGTCATGACACTTTATCCCTTGAATATTTTAGTACACATGTCTTAAAAATAAGATGTATGTCCCATACAACCCCAATACCACTAGCCAGCCTAAACAAACTAGCAATAATTTCCCACTCTTCTCCCATTTCCAGACCATATTCAAGTTTCCCCAAATGACATTTAAAGCCCTTTTATTTTTATTAACCAGTATGTAATCAAAATTCTGGAAACACTTCCCAACACATACCTACCCCCTGCACACACACACACACACACACACCTTTTTAAAGAAAATTTTGCTTTGAGGTCTTAAAGAACTGATTCAATTATCTTGCAGAATATTCCATATTCTAGATTTGTCTGCTTGTTCCCTTATGGTGTCATTTAACTTGTTCTTCCAGCCTCTGTATATCCTAGAAACTAGAAGTTAGGCCAAAAGGCTTGATGAGATTCAGCTTAAACATGTTTTCAGAGAATACTTGATAGGCAATGTTCCTTACTTCATATTGCATCCTATCGGGAGGCATGCATGTCAGCATGTCCAGCATTTGGAAGTGCCAAGATTAATCACATGATCAAGACAGTGACCACCTGACCTCTCTCTTATATTGGTGCATCGTCCCCTTTGTATGAGCAGGAACTCATTCAAGCACATTTTTGAAAATTACTTGTAATTGCAATCCCAGTTAAATTCCTTTTTCTGGCCCTTAACACTGTTCAAAAAGCTAATTTACTTGTAAAACTTCCTTATCCCTTTTCTTTTGGGGTTGGGCCAGGAAGGTAACTGCATGGGGAGGGTTTCTTCAATTACCTTTGCAGAAAATGTTGCTGAGCTCAAACTCAAGTCTTCATGAATTTTAAAATAAAAGCACCCCCTCCATATATTTTAAAAGACAGCATTTTGTACAAATCTTTGACTATAGCATTTTTCACTCAGCATTAATTACATATATCAACTTTTCATCCTTCCTGTAAACTGATATTATTTATTAAACTCACAAGAAAAGACACAATTAATCTTTATGATTCATTGTTTCTCCTGCAAAGAACTAAAGCATACACAGAGTTGAATTTTTCCCCTCCTGGGGTTGTATAATTGGGTTAAATCAGTGCTGTTCAAATCAGAGTACCACTGAGGGGGGTGTGGCAGTGTGCTGGGGGTACTCAATAAACATAGGGACGCTTTCTGAAGCATAATTTTTTTCCTTAATGGTAAGTAATGTAAAACATCTTTATATCCCCAAATAAGCTTATATATATTGCAGAATAAAATGAAAAAATTCACTTGAATTTCAAGATAGAACATATTTCCACTTTAAGTGAGCCAGCAGTCAGTACAAGCTTTACGCACTATCACTTGCCACAGCCCCCCCAACACACCCCCAGCCCTCAGATGATCATTCTCCCCTGCTCCTACAAGTTTTAGGAGAGTGAAAGCACCTGGTGAAATTGCCAGCAAAAAGTTTAAATCAACAAAATCAAACTTCCTCTGAAAAAGTTGCCTAGGATTTCCACCAGCCAATCTCTCCAACCCCACCCTCTTTCAGATATATGTAAGTATGGGAACTGGAAATTGGGCTTATGGAACCCTGCCCATTTAAAAAAAATTTATTCGAGTACAGTTGAGACACAATGTTACATTAGTTTCAGATGTGCAACATAGAGATTCCACAAGTCTATACATTATGCTACCCTCGTCACAAGGGTAGTTAGCATCTGTCGCCCTGCAACACTATTATAATAGCATTGACTGTATTCCTAATGCTCGTTCCTCTTATTTCCGTGACTTATTCATTCCACAGCTAGAAGCCTGTACCTCCCACTCGCCTTCACCCATTTTTAATGATACAAGCCAGTAAACACCACTTACCTTCCTGTGCTTCCCTGCTCAGGCAGGTCTCCTCTCAAGCTCAGTCCCCATCCTCCTCTTTCTCACACTGAGTGGTTATAGGATCAGTATTTACCATGTTAGAAGTTAAACCAAGAAAGTTTTTAAATACTAAAGTGTTAATTAATTGAACAATAACAGTAAATTCATATGTTATATAAATTATATATATTACTTAAAAATAACTATATTTTCCAAATCAAAAAAATATTGAGTGAAAATTAGTGTCGTTTTACATGTTTTTAACATCTAAACATATGGGATAACATATCTGGTTTAATAAAGGACAGGAAGAATCTCTTTGCTTCTGCATCCAATCTCTCACTATACCACACATCATGTGGCCTCCAGAAACTCAACTGTATATGTGTGCTCATGGAAGGATGAGAGTGGAAAAGGCAAATAACATCTTAATATTATCATGAAATGAGTTTTGATCTCATGCACCCCCTGAAAAGTTCATGGGGACCCCAAGAGGGACCATACTTTGAGAACCACTGCTTGCGACATTTCTTCTCTTTAGAATTCTCTTCCCCCTTAATTTTTTTCTACTAAAATTCAACCCATCCGTTAGAGTTCCAAGTGTCGCTTTTCATGACCTTCCTCTCTCTCTAGTAAGAATTGCTTCCTCTTTTGTGCCTCTGTAGCACTTTGATTGTCTCTTGACTTACACTTAAAATACTCAACCACATGGGCAATAATTACTGAGTGCCCACTATGTTCTAGATGTGATAGTTTCTACCCTTTCTCCACTATCTTTTCCCCACCTACTCCCCCTACATTAAGATTTACCTTCAATCCTGTCCTCCTCAAGTTGACAACCAAAGCAAGCTATTAGTGGTAGGATTTTAGGCACACTGATTTACTGGTAAGATTTTTTTATACTCCAAGGACATTTTCATAGCTCTCAAGTTACACCATAAACCATCTGATTCTGCCATTATTTAAGATCTTTACTATTCTTTTTTTTTTTAAGATTTTATTTATTTATTTGAGAGAGAGAATAAGATAGAGAGCACATGAGAGGGGGGAGGGTCAAAGGGAGAAGCAGGCTCCCCGCTGAGCAGGGAGCCCAATGCGGGACTTGATCCAGGGACTCCAGGATCATGACCTGAGCCGAAGGCAGTGGCTTAACCAACTGAGCCACCCAGGCGCCCCAGATCTTTACTATTCTTAAGCCACATTAAAATAGATCCAATTCTCTTTAGTAAGCAGAAAACTAAGAGCAATTCATCTGATAAATGTTTATAAGCATAAATTGAACCACTCTAGCCCTTGTCTGATACACCATGAATATTCAATTTGACAAATATATATTACAGCAGTTGGAGAGTTTGAATCCCAGATGAGTGGAATGACGCCTAGTCCCACGTTTCTATAATGCTAAGCCCCAAATGAGGACTAAGTATTTGAGTAAGGAGACCCAAGTCTGGTGCCTACGATAACAATGATATGTGTAGCTTTTGACCCAACACCGGACATTTCTCCAACTCAGCCTCTTCCACTAGAGTTGAATCCCCTTGAAACCAGAAGCCATGTCTTTTTAACCTCTGTACACCACAATGTCTGGCACATAGCAAGTGCTCCATAATTTTTTGTTGAACAAATGGCACCATGTTAAGAATTATGTTAGAAAGCCCTTCTCAGTTAGAAGGGCACCAAGCACAGGGTCCCTGTGCCATAACCGCTCATTAAATATTTGAGCACACATGAATAAACAATCAAACGATCTGTAATCTGTGATTCTACTGTGAGCAAGACATTGCCCTAGGCACCACGGTGTCACAGTAATGACAAAGATCTGGCCCCTGCCCTCACAGAACTCAAAATTTAACCTGATATCACCTGGTTAAGATAAACAGCCACAAAGCAAACGGAGTACCCTAAATTCATGATCCTGTGTCTGTCTTGGAACACCAGGATATTTGAAATTCCACCTCTGACTGCCAAAATCACTTTTTATTTATGCTTCTAATAGAACATAACGAAAGGCAAGGGCTAATGGGATGTCACAGCAGGGTCACCACAGCCCCTTAATTGATTTTTTTTTTAAGATTTTTTTTTTTATTATTTATTTATTTGAGACAGAGAGAATGAGAGAGAGAGAGAGCACATGAGAGGGGGGAGGGTCAGAGGGAGAAGCAGGTTCCCTGCTGAGCAGGGAGCCCGATGCGGGACTCGATCCAGGGACTCCAGGATCATGACCTGAGCCGAAGGCAGTCGCCCAACCAACTGAGCCACCCAGGCGCCCCCTTCAATTGATTTGAAGGTGTTGGCGTAACTATTCAAGAAAAAACGATGTTTTCACTGATGGGAGATATAGAATGTACAATTTGCTTCTCATCAGAAAAAAAAAAAAAAATTCTTGGTTTCCTCTACAAAGCACTAATGTTCTCAATACTGCTGACTGTGCTATTTTGAGAAATAGCCAGCATGCCCTCCGCACAGTTAGAGAGTAAGAGGAAATATTGCCTCCCCAGGTGTCAGATTTCCTTTCTCTAATGGAAGGATGTGTGGGACAGCATTTCAAACATAGCCACAGAGGAAAAAGGAGGCTGACAAGTAAGATGGATGAGTGAGAGGGAAAACATGTGTTGAGAAGGAAGCTGTCAGGATTAGCTACCATTTGTGCATCAGTAGTGTCCTAATTAAAAATGCCCATCATAAGAGACTTTGGGGAGAAAAAAAAAAAAAAGGAAACCCACATCTCTGCAATATGAGAGATCTCAGAGAAAAGGCAAGACTCTAGGGCTCCACTGAACTGCAGCACTCACCCTGGTGCCTGTGTTCTGGCATCTAGGAAATTAACTGCTTCTATAACTCAACCCAGGAAATCAGCATCTTCATCAAGGTTGCCTTTGCTTTTAAAAAATATCACAAATTGAGCTAACATAAAGATGTTGGAGACATTGGGGTGTTACTATGCAATGTGGGGCTCAGTTATTCCAACTTCTCATCAATAATAATTTCCTTTTTTCCCATAATTGGAGTCCTGAGCCTTCTGTGTTTACAGTGACATTAGTCAATTCCCTAGATGCACTAGGCCAAATTAAATAAAAGACTGCAGGGAAATTTATCTATGGAACATGAATCTTTAATGAGCCTTCATCCTATAACTCTTATAGTAGAGAGAGACTTGCAGAAACAGATTCTAGTCACCTATGAAGGCTGGGTGGAACTGAACAGATGGATGAGCGACCCTGAACTTCTTTTGCTCCATGTATAATGTAAAGGGGCTGGATTAGATAATCATTGAGGTCATTTCCACTCCAATCTTCAGACTCTATCATTCTTCTTACATTTCCATCTTCCCTCCTAGGAAGTGGTTAAGGGCCATTGTTCATATGTGGTGGGTTTGTGGTGGGAAAGGAAAGGTGATAGTTATGAGTGTGGGTTCACCTATTAGACTGCCCAAGTTCGATCTCTTCTCTGTACTTATCAGCTGTGTAACTTTGGTCAAATTATCCAAGCTCTCTGTGTCTCAGTTTCTTCATCTGTAAAATGGGATAATAACAGTACCTGTATCTCATACAGTTGCTAAAATGAAATCTACACAAAACACTTGTTCTAGTACTTGCTACGTAGTGAACATACAACAAATGTTTTCTGATATAACATGTATTATGCATCTAATTGTAGAAAGGATACCTTCCCTGCAGCATCCACCATACAGGCAGCCAGAGGCAGACTTGCTAAAGTCCAGTGATTTCCGAAGGTATAAAGGAGACCCTTTTCTTACAAAACAAGTAAATGTTATTTGCCAAAGTCCAAATTTATTTTATGGTGTAAAAGGAGAGCAATAATACACCCGTTTGAATTCACAGTCTGTTGTAAATAACTTTGACTCATTTATCAACTTATTGAAAATAGACTTACTTAAAAGGGAAGAAAAAGGAGAACAAATGGGTAGATACAGGATAGAGCAAAGGAAAGAGAGATGAAAGAAAGATAAGCTTCTATTACCATATGCTATTGCTTGGTTTCAGTCCCACTCCTATGTCTATATATGGTTCAGATTTTACTGGTATTTGTATAAGACCTGCTTCAAAATGGTTCAGAAGGAATGCAAGTGGAGACTCAATTTGGGGAGGCTATCTGCAGCCTATATACATGATTTGGTCATGTCCAAAAATATGGTTTTATTAAGACAGGTCCCACCCTTCTCCCATTGGCAGCAGCCACTCTTGGAGTTTTGTTTTGTTTGTTTTACATATTCCAAGACATTTCTGGTGCTAAATACAACTGAGCCATTCATAGAGTGTCCCTGAGGGTTTGACTCCATCAGGGTCCCTGTTCTAACCCTGGGAACATTGAGCCAAATCCTAGTCTCAAGAAAGACCTTAAAACTGACCAGAACGCATATTGGACACAGATGTCCCCAGAATTTGGCACTATCAACCCCCACACACAGATTTCAGGCCAAACTCAAGCCAGAATATATTCAGCAGTCCAGTGAGTTATATGGCCACCTGACTGCCGGCTCCCCATTGGAAATAACTTGATGAAATGTACCTGACAGGCATGAAGTTCAGCAGAGAAAGAACCAGATAAAGATTATAACCTCACTGAATAAAAAACACACCTACATTAGTATTTTTCAATTAGCAGAATTAACTCGTCATATTGAACTAGAGCATTTATTTATGTATTTTACTGATGCAAAAACATCATAACACAATCTAGAATTATACAGCAAACCAGATAAAAGCAAAGGAGGGAGAAAGGAAGGGGAAGATGGAACAAGTAAGGACAGATGCCTAGTTCTAAAATTAATCCAAACCAAGAGTAAGCAATCCGAGAAAAAGCAGAACCTAGCTACAGTCTGGGGAGATTTTGTGTCAGATTCATTCAGATATCATTGCTTGACTTTTCTGTTGTCTTATTGACTAAATCAGGTCAACCACACAACCAATCAATTGTTTAAAAATAAGCTGACGACCCCTTTCAGGGATAGAGATGGTATGTTCTGGAAAACAACAATTTTAGTTATGCTGCATGATACAATATAATTCTACAAAGTGGTCATTCAGTAAGAATTTATTGACTGGTTTCATTACTCTAATAATAAAAAAACAGGCCAATAAATAGTCCAATTACCAACCTTTAAACCAAAAGTTACACATGAAATATGTCACATAAATGAACTTAAGTATTATTTGAGGTTGTTCATTTTTAAGAATAAAAAAAAAAGAAACAACCAATCATTTCTAAGAAAATTTGCAGATCTTATTTCAATGGACAGTATACACAAGAAGAATAAATATTAAATATAACTGTTTTCAAAATGATTGAGCTTTATAAGTTCTATTAGATAATGTATAAGAGCAATGGCATGAGGAGACTTACCTCTCTTCATGTTATCTATGAAGAGTAAATGAGACCCTTCACTGTTAAACTGGTCACTTTCAATCAGTGCTTAATCGTTTAGGATAAAGAGAATGTACTGCTTCTTTCACTAATATTAAATGAGCAGATTTCTCTATATCCTGTGGTACAGAGAAAGGAATCACTGGCATAACTTGACCAGTTTTCATGAAATAAATATTTAAAACTTCTGCTGAAATTTAACAGATGCCAAATATACATGGATAGCAGTTTATTCTTTTATAAAGAATAAATGAAATAGCAGAGCATTCAGGTGTTTTTTTTTTCTTTCATAGTTTATATGGTACTCAAAAATAGACACCAAAATGCAGTGACTACTAAAAACAAAATAGAGCACAAGGAGTTTTTCAAGCAAATTCTTTCAAACTTCAAAGAAATCCTGTTTAAAAGAGTAAGGGCATTGAGGACAATCCATAAGAATGTGAAAAAAATGAAGCAAAATGAAACAGAGAAGAAAATGGGGATTATTAAAATAGAATTAGATAGAAAATCACAAATTTGCTGAACAGGCAAAGATCCAACATACACATAATTGGTGTTTGCAGACCAATAGAAAATCTGAAGTGGAAATAACTTTTTTTCAAAGATCTAAGAGAAGAAAATATTCCTGAGATAAAACAGGACAGGACAAAAATCTATAGATTAAAAGACCACACGATATTCCAAAAAGGGAAGATACTGAATGATCAATGCAGACTTACCCTGATTACATTACCAGACTCTTGTGAGGGTCAAGAACATCACGTCAACTATGAACATCAAAAATGATCAGGTTGACCTCAGGTTTTCCTACAGCCACACTCGGTACTAGAAGACCGTGGTAGACTATGTACAAAGTCCTGAGAGAAAGAAAATGTGGTCCAATAATTTTACACTTGGCCAAGGTATCATGAAGCTAGAAAGGTCAAAGATATAAACCCTCATATAGGGCGCCTGGGTGGCTCAGTTGGTTAAGCAACTGCCTTCGGCTCAGGTCATGATCCTGGAGTCCCGGGATCGAGTCCCACATCGGGTTCCCTGCTCAGCAGGGAGTCTGCTTCTCCCTCTCCCACTCCCCCCTCTTGTGCTCTCTCTCTCTCAAATAAATAAATAAAATCTTAAAAAATAAATAAATAAATAAATAAACCCTCATATATTCCAAAAGCTGCGTAATGCAGTCCCCATGGATGCTGCATGTGGACAATAATTACTTGAAGGTAAACCCCAACCAGTGAAACCATGAATGGAGAAACCATAGTGAAACCAATCCTGAGCACTGAATAAGTTTAAATATAGAATGAAGGCTCAGTAACTGTGGGTGGAGAATATTAACAGTATAAATCAGGTCAACATACAAATATTATACCTTAAAAAATTAAGCAATAAAGAAAGGAGGAGGCAGGAGAATAGTATAAACATGCTCATCTCCTCTTCAGAGTTGGGGTCAAAAGATACAGTTTAAAGTAGACAAAGCACAAGGTTAAGTATAATATGTTGAAGTACAAAACAACGTCTAGAGAACTAAGAATAATATAGACAAACTAAGAATAATTAAACCTACACCAGTTAGGTTGTGGAAGTGAAGGAAGGAAGATGGGGAGAATTATAAATATTTGGTTTCTCATCTAGTATAGATAATAAGTGATATTTAAAGATAATGAACTAAGAAGTAGAAATTGTAAAATATTTTTATATCATAGAAGAAAATCAACAGAAAAAATTACATAAAACAGTACAGGCTAAATAGTATGAAATGTAAAAAAAAATAAAGTGTTAAAAAAAATACTAGAAACACAGTCTGTGATATCAAAAGGCAAGAAAATAAGTGACCATCTAAAAGGAACTGGTTGAATAACTGGAACACCCACATAATGGAATACACAACATTTGAAGAATGAGATAAAGCTTTTGCAGAAAAAACCTCCCAGGTTTGTGGTAAAGGAAGGAAAGTAAGGTGTCAAACAGTGTGTACAGGATTTTTCCATTTGTGTAAATATAAAAGATATTCAGTATAAACACACACACTCACATACACACTCAAATACTTGTTTAGGCAGGAAAGTCTTGCAGAAGAAAGTGTTATTGTTGATACTTCTTTCTTGGTGGGAAGACTAGCATTGTAGAGTTGAAGAAGACTTACCTTCCTTTGTATTTCCTTTTGTACATTTATTAGTAGTTTGATCAAAATATAATAAAACCACTTCAAGAAAATACATATGTACATTCACATACATATATACATAGAAATACATATTTCTTAACAGAGTCAAATAGATGCATGAATGTGTATGTGTGTATAATTAAGGAAATATCACAAACCAAATTAAGAAACAGTAAATGAGCCAATACATTTTGCCAAGAAAAAAAATTAAGTTAGATATCTTACCTTGTATCAAAATAAATTCCAGAAACATAAGAGATAGATGTAAAAAATCGAAGTAGAAAAGACTGTAAAGTAATATTTAAATGATATTCAGTTGGGGAAGGATTTTCTAGACATTATAAAAGGCAAGAGAAACATGAGGGAGCATCTGCAACAATATGACAGTCAAAGAGGTTAAAATGCTTGAATACTTAAAAAGCCCTTATAAACCTTCAGGGAAAACTAATTCTTATCTCAAAAAAAAAAATCAAGAGACTAAAAATAGATAAATCTGTATATTTTTATTGAGTACCAACTCGTTGTGCTCACCATGTTAGACTTTGAGAGGTTGGAGGTGAGCCAAGAGCTCTTGTGGAACTCAGAGTCTAGTGGGGGAAGAACATTCTAGAATTAGATGGATTCTCATCTAATGATTCACTTGTCAAAATTGATTGACAACTGATTTTCAAGCCAGCTGTTAGTACCAATCAGGATGCATTTTATAACTATATCAATAGCTATAACCATATGCATATGCGTGCCACATGTATGCTCCATCTATACACAGGCTAAGCCGTAGAAATGGGTTCTCTTTCAGTCCAGGTCCACACAATGCCAGGAGATCGCTGTTACTATTTCTCCTGTTTTGCAAATGGGAAAACTAAGGGACTTCAAGAGATTGGGCAACTTATCCAAATTTGAGGCACGATTTAAGTCCTCCCCAAAATCCAAATCCATGCAGCAAGGAGACAACATTTTCAAAGAGCAAAATCGGTAGGAAACATAGAAATATGCTAGGTTAGGTAATGTGTTTCATAAACACAAGCTATCTCTATGTAAAATGGCTGCTTTCGCAGCCTTGACAAAATTAATTTACAATTTTTTTAACTTTCTGTGATACACTTTTCACTTAAATATGTGTGTGTGTGTGTGTGTGTGTTTTCATCTTTGTTGGTTTCATTTTGCCCCTGATAAGTCATTACCTCCGCAGTTCGAGTAAATGAAATGATTGCCCTTGAACTCTCTCTATTCCAGGGCAGCAAAGCAGGAAGAAACATACAGCACCACTGCATTGCTCTGCACAATTTTAGACCAAGAATTGCATGGCCATGGTGGTGATTTGCTATCAACTGTGTTGTGACTCCTAGTTCAAAATAGTGGATTCAGGGCCTTAAAACACAAACCTATGGGTCAGCCAGGCATTCCCTCTTGTATTCAGATCAGTCCAGCTTTTCAGCGCACAGCATCTGCATTTCCCTTCACACAACCACTGCACTCAGGAGAATTTGGACCAACTCAGCACGCAAGGACAATAGGACAGGCATTTGCTCTGTAAATAGCACACAGCATGATGATTAGAACAACTGACTCTGTATGAAGAGAAAGGAAAAAGAGAGCGTGTGCATGCACTCGCTGTCTCTCCGGGCACAAAGCAGGAAATGGTTCATTTTACAATCGGTAACAAGATCTTGGATCCAGCGCTCAACTAAATGATGACTTTCTGCCATTGCACACATGTGAGTTTGCAAAATAAAATTTCCTCAACGTCACTGGAATTTCTTCTCAGTTAAAATCTGAGTGCCCACAGTTCTCATGACTACAGGTCTGACATCTCTTCTAGGTTTGTTGAATGTATTTTGCTGGACAGCTTTGCTGTAGTAATTGATTTTTATTGTGTGAGGCTAGTCTACATTCTAGCAAATTTGCAGTTGATTATCCTCAGCTCGTTCAGAACTAGTTTCCAGAGACGGTTTGTGTGACCCTGTGGAAGAAAGTATAGGACAATCATTTTTCTTTGCAAACTTGTTAAGCCTTTTATTATACATGTATGGGGGGGTAGCTTACTTAGGGATTAAAAACTATGTTCTCCCAAGAAAGAGATATGAGGTCCTACTCTGGATAATGCTATTAAACATAGCAATGGCTTCCCTCTTTCTCAGATGTGCTGTAATCTACAGTCCTTGAATCCTGATAGAAAGTGTTACTACATTTGTTTCTCATTTTAACATATATATGTGACTTGGTAGAATGTATTTTGGTTTTAGAAACTGCCCCTTCTCATCAATTCTGTTGTTATCCTTTGTTGAATCTCATTGCCCCAATAGACAGTAGGTACCTTGCTATCACGAAAATGTGGGGATCACTGGTTAGGATGACATAACCACCACCAAGCGTCCTCCTTCTTCGCCCTGCCCATAACTAGCTGCTCAACTCACTCTCTTAGATCAGGATGTTGCATTACACCCAAAAACAGTGCTTTCCCACAGGTGTGTTCTCATGAGCTATGGCAAGAAAACACAGAAGGCAGATGATGCACACCTTGTTTCTGAGTAAGGAAGGGAGGGAGTGTCGATACTGATATTATTCAAACATCACAAAACATTAGGAAGGACAGATTATTGAAGAGAGCAATCAGGAAACTGAAATATTGTCCCTCATCACCTCAAACTCTGTAGCCCTTGACCTTGAACACTGAGGTCATCTTCATGTTACTTAATTAAAATCCCTCAAAGGTTCTCTCACCCACAGGATGGGTACCAAGGGCCTTTGCATGGCACATAAGGGCATGTGTGACCCTGGCTCAACTTCTGTGTTTCTTGTCACTCCTTGCCCCTTCGGTCACTTAACTGAAAGTAAACTCTCCAGGGAACCTCACATACCCCAAGCTGTTTGCACTCCTGGACCTTAGGAGCTTAGGTTTTCCCATCTGCCTGGAATCGCCTCCCTTACCTTCCCCTGGCTAACATTTAATCCTGTAATACTTGTCCTCCCGGAAGATCTCCTCTTCTCTCAGCTCACATAATATCTTGCACATGAGTCTCTCATTCTAGTGAGGTTAACTTATTATCATCCGTTTATTTGTGTGTTTCCCTGAAGCACTAGGAGGTTCCTGAAGTGTGGGGACCATGTCTTATTCATCTACCTACCCTGAAGCCTGCATAGCCTCTGGCACATAGTGAGAGCTTAATAAATATAAGTTGAGTAAGTGAATTATCTTGGAAGGCGTTCTTTAAAAGAAAAAACGAAACATATAAAATTAACCTGATTATTTCTTTGCTCTGTTACTTTGAGCAAGTTACTTTTCCTTGAGAGGTCTAATTTTCTCACCTTCACACATATCACCAACCTCGTAAAGGTGGTGTGACAATTAAATAAGAAAATGCCTAGAAAGTTGCTTAGTCAAATTCCTCACATTTAACAAGAATTAAATGAGTGTTCGGTATTATTGTTAACTGAATAATTAAAGTGAAGTCAATCCTTTCACATCTAATATCCATATATTTTTTTAAGAGTTAAATTTTCAGAATTATTTGATGGAAAATTTTTTGGGCCTCCTTTTGAGGGTTTTGTTGTGTTATGTTACTTTCTTTCTTTCTTTTTTTTTTTTTTTTTGAATTATGCTGATTCTTCCCTCAATTTGCCTCCTCTCTGTGTGAGAACAAATAGCCAGTAATTCAGGTACCGGGTAATTCAGGGTGGGTAACTCACACTCCTGTTGAGTCAGCAGGGACTCCAATTTAGAATCACATCAGCAGACATCATCCTCTGTAAATATTTCAAAAGTTGATAGACATGGCTGTTTTCACTATTCCAAATTACCATATGTGTCCATCACTCAAATCTGTTTCCATTCACAAATAAGCTTCATGATGTTCTTGAAGGAAAGAAACCAAATCCAAATTTCTACATCCATCATTTGAACTCATTCTTATTGCCATCAAGGTTTGGCAGGAGACGGGAAGTTTTATAAATTGGTGACGGGAGTAAATTCTGCATAATCCCGTAGGTCAGCAATGCCTTGAAGCATGTTTAAAAACTAAAGGTCAAATCTCCAAAAGTCAAAACTTATTTTCCAGGGGCAACAATCTTATTTTATTTCTTTTAAGACCACAAACATGCTTATTTCCCTAAAGGTCTTGGAGATTTGCGTGTACAATTCGTAGAACCAGGAAATAAACTTAGCTTTAGCACTCTACTAATGGCAGACCACCCCAGTGCTTGAGTCTGGGCGGTCTCCTCCTGGTACCACAAATATGCCATGCTCATTTTTCCATCTTGTTTCTGCACACATTTTCCCCATCCTCTATAATAACCTACTACTCTCTGGTTCAGATCATGACTGCACCGCTGCTTAGCTCTGAGACCTTGGGAAATTGACTTAACGTTCCCTAAACCTCAATTTCCTCATCTCTAAAATGGGGATAAAAGTAGTATCCATCCCTGAGAATTGTTATAATAATTAAAGTAGGCAGTGATTTAATTGTTTATCCCAGTTTCTGGTATTGCATGACATTCACTTCATGACAAAGTGATGTTCCTGCTGTTACTAGGTCTATCCTACTCACCAGTGAAGGCCCAGTTCACCCTCTCCTTTTCCCACATAGTTTTTCCCTTTGCTGTTCTTTCTTTTATGTGGATTGCACTCTTCACCTTATATACATATGTTATTTAAAATATATTACATATATATAAAATATTTATATATATTATATATATCACTCTTTATTCTATGGTACATGGTTATATTTAACACATATAGAGCACATGATTATATATAATATATACAGCATTTGAGATTATATATCATGTAATAGTGTATAATATACGGAGAGACATGTACCATAGTATGCCTCAGAGTGTGTGTGTTTGTACATATTACACAGGTATATTCTTGGCATCTAGCATACGTGCCAAATATCGTCATTAAAGTGTATATGTGTTAAACTAAATAGACATCAAAAATATATATATACTTGAGTAGGACCCTAAAGCCAATATTTAGATTTCTTTCAACGTGGATCAAGAGTATCTGATGTCAAATCCCAGAAACCAGGTATGGCAGAGCTGGAGGAGCAACTGTAAATAAGGCTGATGAAGGTCATGAGACTCAGGGAAGAATAGATCACAGATCTTATCAGCAGGAAAGAAGATTTAGGAGTGGCTTTAAGGATAAGACCATTAAAATATCATTTTGTGAAATCTGTAACGACTATTTGCTTGTTGCTTTAGTGATATTTCTGATGGCTTTCAAATACCTACAAAATAATTTTGTTTGGCCCAAAGAGATCACAGCTCCCCTGGAGAAAATTGCATGACAATTACAGAGAAAGCAGAGCAATTTGCATAACCCAGAGAACAATCCACTTTGTTTTCCTGAATTTTGTGCCAATGGTAGGCCTGGAAGTATCAAAAGCCAATCTCGAATGTGGATGAGAAGTCATACACCAAGACTTAGTGAGGGGATTTCAGACATCTACTAACAAGAGAAGAGAGACTGGACAGCCAGGTAACTGAGGGTCATCCAAGTCTGTTTCAAATGAAAAAAAAACACATAAAAAAGATTCTCCTCTAAAGATTCCCAGAATCAATAAGCACACTTTTAAGAATACAGATTAACAAGCAACACCTCAGACCTGCTTATTCAGAATCTCCCTGAATAAGATAGAGTCTAAGAATACCTATTATTAATAATATCACCAAGTTGGGGGACCTGGGTGGCTCAGTCGGTTAAGCGGCTGCCTTTGGCTCAGGTCATGATCCCTGGGTCCTGGGATCGAGCCCCACGTCCGCCTCCCTGCTCAGTGGAGAGCCTGCTTCTCCCTCTCTCTCTGCCTGCCTCTCTGCCTACTTGTGCTCTCTCTCTCTGTGTCAAATAAATAAATAAAATCTTAAAAATACTAATAATAATAATATCACCAAGTTGAGTTTGATGATTAGCTGGATCTAGGGATCTACTCCATTTTCCTAGAAAACAGTCATTCCCTCTTTAGCTGGGGATCTCTGAGTCCCAGAAAGAAAATCAAGGCGATGCCCATCCTGCAGGAAAGGCATCCGGAAACCTAGAAGAATGAGGGGAGACTTTGATAGGACTGTCCCAACTTGCCCTCCTGCCATTTGAGACTCAAGAACTAACAGGAAGTAGGGGTTCCAAGGAAATCTGGGTGGTCCCCAGCATAGGTTTTAATTACATTACTCTATTGCCAGGTGTTCTCTCGAGGGAAAGGGCGTCTGCATGGTTACTGACAAACCTGAGGTTCCTAGAGCCGGCTGTGTTGTCATTTTACCTGCATCAAGAGGAAGCTCGAGGCAATGTAAATGATGTATATCTTTTCTTAAAAATCAGTGTAAATATTTCATAGATTGTACAGTAAATAATAAATACATTTGGAAAAACACAACATAAATATTTGATCATTTAGAGAGCAACTCTTAAGCCTGGAATTACATATGAATGTTCAAAAAAAATCCAATAAATCCTAAATTGCATACCAATCGTTCAAAAGTGACCTGAACATAGTCACGGGCAGTTTTTTTTAATTGCCAGGTTTGTTTCTTAGCCAGGGGAGTGTTAAGTCAAGATGTTACCATCTGTAACAGTCTGCTTGTGAATCATCTGAAATTTGGGGAACTACCAAACTCCTCTGCCTTCTGATAATACTTGGCGTGCATCTTGAAATAATGAAATGCTCTCTTCCTAGGAGAAAAATGTAGGGATACCCTGCTGTTCAGCTGCTGCTCTTACTGCAAAGAGTTTCCATTCCTGCAACGGTTGCCCCCACAGAAAGACTGGATAATAAACATCAAACGCCTCTTGCAAACCTAGCAGGTAACATTTTCTTATACCCAACAGTGGGTCAAATATTCGAGTAGGAAGCGTCAACCAGATAAATGTGGGGTTTTGTTTTTTGTTTTTTTTCCAGATCATCAAGGATGTGCTTTATATTGATAAAATAATCCATTCATCCTGCCTGCAGACTCCTGGCCCATGATCTGTTTCTGTTTACATCTGTCTGTTCTTCTAGAATTATATGGAACTCCAGTCCCCACGACCCACACAAGTTCATCGGTTTTCTCCATTTCTATTATGTTTTATCATAGACAGCCTTGGAGATTCGGTCCCAGCCCTGCTCCCCTGGGCAATCGTTCTTGCTGAATCCTGCACATGCCTGTATTACAGCATCTGTCCCAGAGAATTAAAATACTTGTTTACATTTCATATTCGCCACTGTATCCCAGAACCTAGAAGAGTGGCTGGCACGTAGTCAACTCTGTAAGTATTTGTTGAATGAATGAATGAATGAATGAGTGAGTGAATGAATGAATGAATGAATGAATGAATGAATACATTTTTATCCACCTCCACCAGCGTCATGGACACTGCTTTTATTCACAGTGTCCTCAGAGCCTGGCACGGTGCCTTACACAGGATTGGTGCTCAGTAAAGATATGTTGGGCAGATAAACAGACTTTAGCAGGGAAATGTGTCTGTGGTGGTGAAAGCATAAGCAGTGTATGAAACAAAAAAGAAAGAGAACAGAGAAGAAATAGGGGGTGTGCCAAACTACAGTTGTACTCTTCTCATTGAAACATATCCTTGGGGAAGATTAATAAGTACATACTTTAACAAAGGATTATAAGGAAGATGAAGAACATATTCTCTTTTCAAAAATAAATGCCTGTTAAATTAAAAAGAAATGTTCCTGGTTACACCCATGTCGTATTTATGAGGAACATACCTCTGAGAAGCTTGAAGCATAACCAAAGTTAGCACATTAAATTTTGCACCAAACTACCACTGTGTGGTTGATGGAGGCCATTTATTCATGTCATTTTCCTCTTGGAGGAAACGAAATCAAATTAAAGGAAAAGATCTAATAACTTGCCCAGAGGCACACAGAGATGTAGCGGTGGATCCAGTTTCTTCTCCATGGCTCTCGAGAGCTCATCACTCTCAAGGTTTAAATGGACAAGTCTGCCATTAAGGACCCCCAACTGACTATAACCCACCAATATACAAAAGTTCACAGAATGTAGGCACCACCTAGGACTTGAGAGTGAGAAGTATGCATGGAAAGAAAAATAAGATATAGTCCCTGTCCTCATGGAAGAATCTAATGGAAGACAGAGGACAAGACAAACACTCAGGACAAACTTAAATCCCAATTCATAGCATTAAATGGCAGGTGTAATTGAGTGGAAGAAATAATGTATCATTTAGGGTTCTTTTGTTGTAGGCATCAGTGACCAAACAGTGTAAGCATATGGAGAGCCAGAGGATAGGAAAGAAGGCCGCATACTCAGGAAGCTTCAAAGCGCCCTAACCCAGCCACCATTGCTGGAATGAATGAACAATTGCCAACCATTTCTTTCCGTCTCTCCAAGACTCTGTTCAAGATTCAAAGTCCCAGTAGAGAGAGCCCAAGTGGATGAGCTTAGAGAATACCATCCCCATGGCTATCCTGGGGCAATAATAGGAGGAATCTGATGGGAGAAGCCCCTGAGGACCTCTCAGCCTCTCCTGTAGGATGGAAGAGCCCTTTGATCTGTCATTCCTCTGCGACTTCACCCAATGAGTCATCTCCCCAAAGGACACTGAGGTGTTCCCAGTAGGGAGGAGTACATGAAGGGCTTCCAGAAGATGGGAAATGTGCATTACCAACAATTCCTATGGAAGAAATTCAAAAGAAGGGGAAATCCCTGGATATGAATCAGCAAATAAACATGGAGGAGGTAGGCAAGACTCAAGACTGGTCTGTTCTAGCAAAGATGTTGATAATGGTTATGGTAAACTAGCTCTCTGGATGGTATGGAGTATGTCAATAGATTTGTGTGGCATATGGAATTGTTCAAACATGTCCTATTGTTCATGGATAAAACAAAATAATTTTCAGTTAGACTCAGTAGGGACTGGCATAATGGAAGTACTCAGGTTCATGGTTATTTAACTGTTTTAGCTAGTTGTAATAAAGCACTGCATTCAGGGCGCCTGGGGGGCTCAGTTGGTTAAGCGACTGCCTTCGGCTCAGGTCGTAATCCTCGAGTCCCGGGATCGAGTCCCACATGGGGCTCCCTGCTCAGCAGGGGGTCTGCTTCTCCCTCTGACCCTCTTCCCTCTCATGCTCTCAGTCTCTCATTCTCTCTCTCTCTCAAATAAATAAATAAAATCTTTAAAAAATAATAAAAATAAAAAAATAAAAGTAAATAAATTTAAAAAAAATAAAGCACTGCATTCAATTTTTTTCAAAGGGTACGCCCCTTTTTTTTGAGGTGTAACTGACATACAACACTATATGAGTTTCAGGTGTACAGCATAATGACTCAATATTTGTATATATCACTAAATGATCACTACAAGGAGACTATTTAACATCTGTCAACATACATAACTACAGAATTCTTTTTCTTGTGATGAGAACTTTGAAGATTTACCGCCTTAGCAAATTTCAAATATGTTACATTCAATTTTGATATTTCTCAGGCAAGAGGAAAAATTTTCCTTTTAGAGCACTTGCCTACAGTTTAAATCACGGATCACGGCAATAATGCTTGATATGTACATAATACTTTAACGTTTCCCAATTTTTTCACAAATGTTAATTGAGCATCTCAAAATTTCTATGCCATACGTACAACCTCTGTTTCCATTCTCATTTTACAGAAGAGAACCAAACTCAGAGAGGTAAGTGACTTGCCCAAGATAACAACCCAGGGCATCTAACTGGCTTTGTGCATTTCTTTTCCAAGTCATGTTTAATAAAGAGGCAGTAAAATATTGCACCCATGTATAAATGTTAGTAACCTATATTCTCCTACATTCAGACTAAATCAAATAACCTAAAAAAAAAAAAAATGTGTACCTTTTTAAGGATAACGATGACATTCCTCTAGTCAAAAAAATAATAACAGCTCTTTGAGGTGAAAAAGAGCCATGGAGAGAATGTTTCATCGGTGGGCAATTAGGTATGCAATACCTTGTGCAAACTCTCCTCCAAGGCAAGCCAGGGCCCATGGCTGTGAACCCGGAAAAAGCCATGAGAGTTGGGCTGGTTGGAGAAATGGGAAAGAAGCAGGACTGGCATGTGAGCAGAGTTTGAGGAAAAAGGAATCTAAAGGATTTCATCCAGGGCAAAGCTGGAGACTAGAAGTGAGCAGGCTATGGAACCTTCAGCCTGAAGGAGCAGAAAAGGCAGGAAGAAAGCAGAGAATAACAAGACAGGAGCCAGAAGCCCCAAGCAGAATGGGTCAGTTGCCTGTGGTTGGCTGTGAAGCACCTGCAGCCTCACCCCCAGGTGGGAGACAGATGCTAACTAAAGGGGCTGGGCTGGCTCCCTGATCTGCATGAAAGGAAGATATGAGAAAGGCAACAAAGAGCTCCTGATCAAGCTAGAAAGAGAAAACATAAACATGTGAAACTACAGTCAATAGCATAGGAACAGGAAACCAACCCCAAACAAAAGAAGTTCATTGGAGACAAGGAGCTCAGGGAAGGAAAGGACCACTCTGAGCTAGAGCAGCCTCTGCAAATTTCACCGAGGAATGACACAGACCTTGAGAAATGTGCTGTGGCTTGTATGTCTTGCCAATTTGCTTTGAAATGTAACACGGACTTATATTTCACTTTTCAGTTTATCAGTCTTGGAGAGTGTTAACCTTTGCTCCTTTTATTTATTTTTTTTCTTTTCCTATACTGGTTGATTTCTCTGAAAGCCAGCCAAAGTCCCAGATAGTATGCCTTTGTTTTATCTAATATCAACAGACTTAATGTTAGGTGTGTCTGCTCTGTGCTTCGCACTGACAAAGTGCTAGATTTAATGAATAAAGACAAATTGGTAAGGCGGGAGTCCCTATCCTCAGGAAACTCGGTTATTCAGGAAATACAGACACATAAACAAATTCTTAGAAAGCGTGGTGGAAACGTCTAAGAAAGGAATCAGTAAAAGCTAAGAGCAATGAGTTCTAGAATGAGAAGAAAGGATTTTTTTTTTTCCATTCACTTATTCAACAAATACTTTTGAGTGTCGCCCAGGCGCTGAGCACTGTGGTGATCGTTGGGAATCACGAGTTAATATGTCATAGCTCTCCTTTGAAACAGCTTATATTGTAAGTTGGGGAAGAAGTCCACCTGAGTGAAAATCAAGAGGAAACGTTTTGGTCCTCCTGAGTCCCTAGCACCGAAAAGGTAACGTGCTGTTGCAGCCTGGCTCTAATTTGGTGCCATATTGATGGACCACTAAGGGATTCGTCAACATCTCCATATATGAAGCATTTTCACTATCCCTCCCAAACCACATACGGTCCTATTTCAAACTCTTACGGATTTCCCATAAGCAATCCTAAATATCCATCGCTTGAGGAAAAAAAAAAAAATCCCTGTATTATTCATCAAGAGAAATATTCATTACAGCAGAGAGAATGTCTGCAGGGGCAGAGATGGGATCCAATTCAAGATGACATCAGCCCTGATTTGTATCACCTGGGATGGGCAAGGGAGCGCTCAGAGCCGATGCCCTGATGGAGCCAACGGGAGGGTCTACAGCTCCGTTTTCTGGAAACGGTTCCAGGTGTTCAGGCTGTACCAGACTCACAGGGTTTCTGAAGAACCAAAACACTGCCACTCAGAATCACCTGTGGCCGTTGGTACCTCCCTGTCTTAGTCCATTCAAGCTGCTATTAAAAAAAAAAAAAAATACCACAGTTGGGGTAGCTACTAAGCAAGAGAAATGTATTTCTCACAGTTCTAGAGGCTGGTAAATTCAACTTCAAGGCACCAGCGTGGTGGTGTTCTGGTGAAGACTCTCTTCCTGGTTCAGAGCTAGAGTCTTCTTGCTGGGTCTTCATGGGGTGGAAGAGAATAGGGAGCTTGGTGGGTCTCTTTTATAAGGACACTAATCCTATTCATGAGGGCTCCACCCTCATGACCAAATCCCTTCCAAAGCCCCCACCTATCACCTCTGGGGATTCAGATCTCAACATATGAATTTGGAGGGGACACAAACATTCAGACCATGGCACTACCCCATAAGGGTGCTGGGAGGACTAATGAGTTAGTAAATTACAGAATTTAGAACTGCTTGCTACACAGGAATCGTCATGTAAGTAAGTCGTAGTATGTAGTAGTCTCTCCAAATATGTCATACAATTGCTTCACACACCTACAGTCAAGGAGAGAATGGGGAAATCAGTTAACTGACTGGACTTAAGACACAGAGAAAGTGTGCCATTAGCTGGACAATTTTAATTTTTTAAAACTCAAAATGATGCTAATGTCCCTTCTTATAAAAATAGCGTGCACATGCCTCCTAGTTTTATAGAATGGCAGATTCCACGTGTGTATGGTCTGTGCACATGTGTGCATGTGTGCTTTTGTGTGTATGTGTGTGAAGGCCGACTATTTAAAATGGACCTAGAGACAACTATAAAAGCAGCCTTTGAGCATCTTTTAAAATGTTATGGGCAGTTTCTGTTTGCTCCAAAATGTGTACCATGTAATTCATTTCTTCATATCCCCATCCACCCTGATCCTCAGCTGGCTCTTCTATGTCCCCTTCTTATTCTAAAACTCTAAAATGGAGATGATATTTTGGATGTGTCTTCTGATATATATCCCTTTTCAGTAATCTGATTCCCCCTCCTTATGATTATCTTATTGTCATTGCCAAAAGAAAGAGGAGGGCATAAACCCTCGGGGAAAGTAAAAGCTATGACATAGGGGCAGTTCCTGTCAGATAAGAAGGAAAAATACAACAAGAGGTCAGAGCCAGGTGAAGTGTTTTGCTCTGTCTCCCACCTTGGAGTGGGGAGGAATTGGTGGAATCTCCCAGACTGGATGGGGTTAGCCCCACAGGGGAGAGGGGCCTCTCCCTGTTTTTCAGGGCACACACTATAGAAAGCACTGGCTTCTTTGAGAAGATAAGATACAGGCATAGAGTCAAACGGGTATCCAGGCAGTTCTCTGTGGCACTGTGGCATCTGGGAACTCAGAGGTCCCAGCAAGTCCTACTGGGGAGGACTGGTGAGCTAACATGGATTTATTGAGAGCCTACCTCAGCCATGGCGTGGACCATGGTCCTCAGCAACACAGGCCAATATGGTGCCCCAAAACCATGTGGGTCCAGCCATACAGCAGACATTAGAACAGGATGCCAGTGACCAGAGGGCACAAAGGACCTCTCGGAGAAGTCCAGCAAGGACCAGCAGCAGCACTGTCCCCATGCTCCATCCCCCATCCCCCTGTGCAAACTTCTTCTTGCACTATGTGCCATTGGGAAGGAGGGGAAAGGGGGTCTTTTAAAAGGAACAAAAATGACTCTGTGTGGGAGTTTGAACTTTCAAAGAACTACCTGAAAGAAATGATGAGAGATGTCATAGATCAAGTCATCCTTAACTGATGAGATCAAGTTCACAATTCCACCCTCAACAAAACTGAGGATGAGGCATAAATAAATAAAGTTGCATTTTTACATATCAAGTTCAAAGACCACATGTAGTTAGCTTATAGTTGGTAGGGACAGTGCATCTGAGGCAGCCAGTATTTTCCATAAATAGTCTGTTCCGTTGTCCACAGAATCTTGTTTTTCATTTAGAAAACAAAGAGTATTTTCCAGAGAATATTATTATTTTAGAAATGATAACTCTTGTAAGAAAATAATCATCATGCTCTTCTCAATGAAAACAAAATATTGCTAAATACATAGAATATATAATGTTGGCTTCTCACAGGAAATGAAACTTCTTTTTCAACAGAAGGTTACCTCCACGGGCTTGGAGGAAAAAAATTTTTCTTTTGGCCTCCTTTCAAATAAAAACAAACCAAATCTGCTATATAGTGTACTGCACATACACTATTCTCAACTTATGAAGAGAAGGCAAGTGCCCAATATTAATATTACAGCCAAAGAAGACCAGAAAGACAAAATTATTACAGGATCAAAAATTAAAATGCCCATAAAAGTTAAGAGGGCAAAACAGATCTCAAATGACAATTCTGGTTACAAAGAAGTCTATTAGAGATCCCCATTCCTTTATTAGACAAAGACTACACCATCTCTGCTTCTCACTCCTCAAATTTTTTCCAAATCCCAGAGAAGTCTGGCTTTTCCCCAGCCTGGGAATGAGTCTACTTTACTGTAGTGCATAACTCTAGAGATGGAGCAAAAATTAAATAATCTATTTACCTGAGGTCAACACAAAAACTTGAAATTGCCATTTTACAAAATAGCCAACATATGATAAAAGGCGATTTTCCTTTATAATGGAAAATATACAAAACAAAGTAAAACAGAGTTGTTATTTTACAGTTCCGCAATCAAGGGCCAAATATTTCTT
This sequence comes from Mirounga leonina, assembly GCF_011800145.1. Taxonomy (NCBI): domain Eukaryota; kingdom Metazoa; phylum Chordata; class Mammalia; order Carnivora; family Phocidae; genus Mirounga; species Mirounga leonina. Next base: position 16,954,568 of record NW_023270377.1, read on the forward strand.
GTGATAATTCTTAATTCTGATGAGGTTTCAGGGATGCTGGTATACTCACTGCTGGCGGCCTACAATCTTTTGGTAAACAATATAAGCAGAGCCATAGATAGCCCCAGACTGTGAACAGCAACACTATTATCCAAGTTCTGAGAATTAACCTAAAAAAAGAATTCAGAAAAAGCAAAGAGCCGGGCGCCTGGGTGGCTCAGTTGGTTAAGCGACTGCCTTCGGCTCAGGTCATGATCCTGGAGTCCCGGGATCGAGTCCCGCATCGGGCTCCCTGCTCGGCGGGGAGTCTGCTTCTCCCTCTGACCCTCCTCCCTCTCGTGCTCTCTGTCTCTCATTCTCTCTGTCTCAAATAAATAAATAAAATCTTTAAAAAAAAAAAAAAGCAAAGAGCCATGTGCATAAAGATATCTACTACAGCCTTGTCTGTATCGCCAAACTAAACAAAAAACTCAAAAATTGGAAGCAACTAAATGCCCAAAATCAGTTTACAATACATTAACATAATAATGTATTCTGCCTCCTTGAAACCCCATGTAATGCAAACCATCTGAAAATAGGGGACTACTTTTATTTTACAATGGTAAGTTGAAAAATAGGATATCGAGTACTACCTACCTTCTGTCACAAATAGGTTGAAAATGTTCATTTGCAATACGAAAATAATAAAAATAGTTTTAGCCGAGAGTAAGGTTCAGTTTTTTCTTGTTTAAAAACTCCCTGATTTTATTTTTGTGATCTCAACAAACAAACGATTCTGTTTCTTCAAATGTGTTTTTTTTAAGAAAGTCCTTTCAAGAGGCAATGTGGCTCTGATATAAATCCAGATGGCAAAATTATAGCGTATTTAAAGAAGTCTCTTTAGAGACTTCCGAGATTAAAAAATTTAGAGATTAAAAAATACAGGGAACGAGCACCGGGTGTTGTAGGGAAGCGTTGAATCACTCTATTGTACACCTGAAACGAATATTACACTGTGTGTTAACTAACTGGAATTTAAATAAAAACTTAAAAAAATAAAATAAAGGGAAGTAAAAAGACTGGCATGGGGAATGGTGTCTGGAGAAGACTGTCTCACCAGAAAGCATTTCTTCAACAAGGAGAAAAATGACACAGGGAAGCCAGACGAGAGAATTTTTAAATTTTGTTGCAGCGTTTTGCTTTCTGAAGATTTCTCTCTTTTAACGGAAGAAGGGGAGAGATTAAAACAACAGCAACAACAACAACAAATTAAAAACCTCCCTTTGGTTAGCTGCTCTGGAGAGCTCACTGCCAAATCTGGGCAGAAAAGAACACTGCAGCTTTGACACGTTAGCAACTAAATAAGATTCTCACACCTAAGAAATTCATGCCCCACCAAAGTACCCATAGGAGCTTTTAAAATCAAAGCTAAAAGTGACTGGTGGGAAGCCATGCATTGGACAGAGCCCAGCATTTGAAGGTTAAAGTGTTTTCTAAGGAAAGAATGGAAACCAAATTCAATTAAGTAGAGATGGATAGTAAATCGAATTTAGTGCTCAAAGGTGCATTATACTTGGGAGTTGTACTTCTTTAAAGAGTCAGTATGGTAAAGCAGAAAAGGCACAAAACTAGGCATGCGGAGATTGGGTCAGATGCTGATCATGGCTCCGCCACTAACTGCCTGATGACCCAGGGAGGGAAAAATCACAAAAATCACAACGTCGCTTTTTGTCGTCGTCGTTGCCATGTCAATCTGAAAATTGAAGAACTTCTACTAGATTGTTCAGGTCTGCTCATGGAACACAGCCATCCTAGTATTCGATGTGTGGGGGATTGCAGATCATGTCAAGAAGTGTGTTGTCGTTAAATGAATATTTCAGGGAGATGGCATCTCCATTGCCCAAGCCTTCCAGCCAGAAACCCCCAGAAATACACCGATAGGCAACCGAGTTAGGTTCGTTGGCTCATCTAGAGACAATGAGAGAGACACGACACTATGGAGAACCATGGCTTGGGCATCTCAAGGAGAGGGTTTTAGGATGGGCTTGTATTAAGATTTGAATTTATATGTAATTTTAAGGATAGCTCAAGGAAGCATGGCTTTGTTTTGAATTGGGTGCTGACAAAAAACAGGAATAATTCTATCATTAGTATCTTAATCGTTTTTTTTTTTCCTGGTAGATAGAAAGGTCAGAGTGACACGAAAGCTATAATTGGTAAAGCAAGTGTGACTCATGTTAGCCCAGAAAGGGGAGTGTTTGGCCATTTTGGTTTGGGCCGTGTTGTTTTTGTCAGTTCGCAGTCGTTTTTACAGCAGCGGTTTCTGTTTTTGTCTTGCCCTGTCCGTGGTCAGAGAGTAGTATCGTCTGATATCGATACTCTGTGAAATTGCTTATGTCCAACAGAACTCGGTGGTCTAGCTGTTAGGGCTAGACAGCAGTCAGGGGTTGCACTTTCCTTTCTCACCATGCAGAAAAGAATTAACTCCAGGGAGAAGTAATTAGCTCAGAAGCCAGAAAGGGAAGCCCCAGGCTGGAAGCTATTGAAAGACAGTCAATCCATAAAACTAAAGCTCTAGGAAAATGAGTCAGAAAACAAGTAAAAGGTATTGACTTCGGAAGGAAAAAAAAAAAAAAAAAACCAGAGACATATGAGCAGGTGACACGAGATAGCGGTGGAACTAAGAACCAGAACGTAGAGCAACCACAGGCTGGTCCTTCCAAGCACAGGCCCATGGAGGTCATTGCTAGGGCAGCTTTTTAAAAGGATGAAGCTAGACCAGACATAGCAATATCTCAAGCATTTCCCAAATCTGCAATTTTATGAAACCTTGCTCCAAATGGTATTTTATCTTAAACACAAAACCGATCTGTGTTTGAAAGAGCAAGTGTTGGTCTATTTTAATAGTTTGTTTCATTAAAAATGAAATTAAGCCATTAGATAATACACTCTATCAATAATCTATGCATGGATCAGAGAACTACCATTTATTTCTTGAAAGCTATCAAAAGTACAGTCATATTTAGGAGGAAATAAGTTTATACAGATGGGAAGAACATGCATTTCAAAGTATATGAAACCTTTCTGGCTTCAGAGAGTGAGTCCCATGTCTCAGATAGTATATCTGCTCATACCAGAGCATGTACTCTGATTTTTTTTTTTAAATGTCCCTACATTAAAAACAAAACAAAACAAAACAAAACCCCATCTTGCCAATGCAGATCTATTTAGTGACGCTAACATCCATGGTCCATAATAGTTAATTGGTTACACATTCTGGTAAGCATCTGTAAGTTACAAGTTTGGATAATGCTGAGAAGTATTTAAACAGCACATGCTGAGGCACAAAGCCTCTCCATCCTACGTATCTGGATTTCCTGGGGTGTACACTTAGGCAGGATGGGTATTAGACACCACACAGGGCCACTGGGATCCGGGGAGGCCCCCAAACAACTTTTGGAAGTTGCCACAGTAATCGTGGGCTGCAGAATGACAAAACAGGGATGCTGGTGTTAGTTCCGCTAATTGACTTTGCAAAATCAGAGGCAGGGCACCCCCCATGGAGCACATCAATAACTCGGCTCCTCAAGGGAAAGTCTTGCTGGTGCCTGGGTGGATCTGTGACCTTTGGCAGATGGAGCCGTATCTGAATATACCAAATCAAGAAAATAAAAACAATAAAAGGAAGGCAATTTGCTAAATGAAATCTACATGAACTGAACTGCCTGCAACAGTTCATCAGAACCTATGAGGATCACCCAGCACGTTTTTAACCACCTCCACGCCTTCAACAGATCCTGCAATCCCCTATCTTTTTTCACTGGCTTCCCTTGAAAATATGTATTGCAAGGAGTAAATAGAAACATATTTGGCCCCCACCCATTTCAGGCCCTTGTTCCTGGTGTCTGCTTAGGGGTGTGTGTTGGGGGGTGTCTCTGTGTGTGTGTGCATGTGTGTGTGTGTGTGTACAGATGGTCCCTGACTTAACGAAGCCTTGACTTACAATTTTTCAACTTTACTATAATGGAAAAGCAATATGAATACTTTGAATATGGAATTTTGATCATTTCCCAGGCTAGCGATACATACCACAGTATCCTCTCGATGCTGAGCATGGAAGCTGCAGTCCCCAGTCAGCCACACATCATGCATTACAGGGGTAAACAACAGATACCACTGACAACCATCCTCACCCATACAGCCACTATGGTTTTTTTCCCTTTCAGTACAGTATTCAAGAAATTCCATGAGATAGTCAACACTATTACAGAGCAGGCTTTGTGTTGGATGGTTTTGCCCGACTGTAGGCTTCATAAGTGTTGAAAGCACATTGAAGGTGGGCTAGGCTAGGCTGTTCAGAAATCTAAGCATATTAAATCATTTCGACTTAAGATATTTTCAACTGACAGTGGGTTTACTGGGACGCAACCACTTTGTAAGTTGAGGAAGAACTCTATACATACATATATACATCTATGTATAATTTTATACCCATTGTAATTTATATCTGTTCACAAAAAGCAAAAGACTGTTTTTCCCTTCTCAGGGAAAACTTCTACAAGAACTTTTCTGAACAGAGTTTTAGTGGAATGAACAAATCATGCCATTTTGAAATGGCTAGACTTTCTTAGGATTCAGGGTTTTTTACTGTTGTTTATATCTCAAAAAGAACCCCAATATTCACCCTGCCTTCTCCATCCCGAGGAATGGGAATAGTGTGAACTTTGTAAAAATTGCCAAAGTTCATAGCAGCTTTCAGAGGGTTCATGTGGGGTTCTTGGAGGATGACACTACACGTTCACACTCAGTGATGTGCATCCAAGGGTATATTCCCTCTTAAATTAGGATGTAAGTAAGTTTCCCCCACTGACAGGCCCACATGGGTCACTATATAAGGCAGTGGTTCTCACACCTTGCCACATACTAGAATCACCAGAAGACTGTTTAAAAATCTTGATGTGAGGCCCCACCCCAGACCATTTAAATCAGAATTTCTGTTTGTGGACCCAGGCCTCGGGACTTTTTAAAGCTCCCCAGATAATTCTAATATGCCACCATATTTGAAAACCACTGGTTTAGAGCAAAGGAAAAAAAAAAATACCAAGGTCAGTAAACATGTAATTATTGTGATTTGGTTGGAATGGAGCCAAACTAACTCCCAATTACATTTTAAAACCAGCCACTCCCAGAAATTGGAGAGGAGATAAAAGGACCTTCGGCAGTGTGAATAGAGGTCCCATTTACTGCTACGATTTGCTTGTGTGGGACGCCATAGTTGGCTATCTGGGGGAGCAGGATTGAGTGAACCTTTCTCACCAGGCCTAAAAAGAGAGAACATGCAGAGAGAAAATGCAAGAGGGGGTCCTTCTGTGGCTCCCTGCACCCGAGTAAAAATTATTTCAACCTCTTTAGACCACTACTAATCAAGGACCATAAAATCTCCTTTGGGGTGTGAGACAGAGTCCAAGATTAGGACTCTTCTCCAGTTTTCCTGGGTCCCCTCAACCAGTCACCCACCTTTGCTGCCTCTCTGCACATGCCTTCCTCCGGTAACAAAGTCCCCTGGGAGCCAAGTCACAGTGACAAATAAACTTGGACTTCAGAGAACCAGGTGTGTGGATGCAGCCACCATACAGAAATGGACAGCTGCTATTTTCTATGAAACCGAAAGAAAATATTTTGCCATACACTCCACCCGATTGGTAAGGTTCAACTCAAAGTTGTACATTGTGCTCAGTGTTAAATTCATCCATGCAATCAAAGGAAAGTTTAATTTAACACCTCACCAGTTGGTAACAATCCCAAAATCTGGAGAATCTTATATATGCCTAGTTACTAGCTCTATATCTACCTTTCAGTTTTCCTAGTTCCTCCCCTCCTGTTTGGATGATAGAAGCACTGCGGACTGCTCAGAACACTTTATATTTAATACTTAACAAATATTAGTTGACTAGATGAATAACAATAACTCTTAATAGTATGGTACTTACTATGGGCCAGGCACTGTTCTAAGCACATTATATATATTAACTCATTGAAGCTTCATTAAGCCCTATGAAGTCAATACTAGTATGAAGCTCACTCTACAATTCAGGACACTGGAGCACAGAGAGGTTAAATGATCTGATCAGTACCAAGCTAAAAGGAAATCACAGAGCTGGTAGAGCTGGGATCCCACGCCAGGCCAGCTGGCTCCAGCAGCTGCTTCTTTGTGAAGAGTGAGTGAATAATGAAGCCTTTTCCTTGTTATTGAGTGTGCCTTCCTTTAGACCACGCACTTCCCAATTTGTTGCTTCTTTTCCACCCAAAAATATTTTTGAGGCCTCCACGATGCTATATGGGAACACAGCAAGCACTTTGCTTCTGACTATTGTGTTCTGGCATTGACACAGAACATATTTCACAAAGCCATTCCTCCAGCAATGGAGACCCAGACTACTTCCGACTCTTGCTACCACAAACAGCAAGCAGGAAGCATCCTTGCATTTACCTTGTGGACTTCTGCAAGAGTTTTCAGGCTGTCTAATCAGGAGAGAAACATCTCTGGTGTAGGTAATCCCACAGATGACCAGTCGATGTCAGTGACTCTTCAAGAACGCTAGGCCAGTTTACACACCTGCCAATGAGGGATGAGTAAGATTAGCGCTGTGCAGGGTCTGTAACCAAGCAAAACTGAGTAACCAAACACAACTTAGAGTCTCTTATTCTTTAATTGCCATGCTGCTCCTTAGGCCCTTTTTTAGGTTAAGCCAACTTTCTTAAGAATTGTTTCAATTATTTTTATTCTCACTAAAAATAGATTGATTATGTATAACGTAGGCCAGTTAATACCACATTCTGAATCCCAGTTATGATTTTAAATATGATTTCATTCTGTGCATAACTCATAATATAGAAAAGCTACTGTGTGCACCTTTGTTTTCTGGATAACAATGACTCAAAATTAATACACAAGTTAAAATATACCTACCCCTACCAAGTATGGACGAATATACCACTTGGCAAAAGTGCTCTGCTCAAGGAACCACATTAAGAAATGTCAGTCCCACTAAAAATTATGCTGGAGTTTTAAAAGTTTGTGGGGGCGGGGCAGGGGAGAAGGCAGAATAAAGTGAAACTATACCCAACATTCAAACCACCAAGCATGTGCTGGCCAGATTCAGATTGTGGGCAGGAAAAGATTTTTATAATTTCTTTTCCATAATTTAGCCTAGCTGGATAATTACATTTAGAAAAATAAGAGAGTAACGACAGATGTGTATGTAATGGAATAAAAAAATGTAGATATATCTCTCATGGAGATAAAAGGGGCAATAGAAGTCTCTCATGATCAGTTTTAGAACAAAAGCTGCATTCACTCCAGCCAAAAGAACAATTAAAATCAGCCAGGAAGACACAGAATGCCAGCCAATCTTATCCACTTGTCACTCCAGCAAGCTAGCCTGATGGTTGTGCACCCACTCTTGCTGACGATGCCATTTCTAAGGAATGGATCAGCTTCAACAGGTGCGGGTAGCAAAGTCTTTCTATCCAAACTAGTTTTACCCAAAGAATTCAGAACTGTTTTAAGCAGCAGCTTAAACCATCCTTAGTTCTCCATAAAATGTTGTAATGGTCTGGGAAGGCAGCATGCTGAAAGAAAAGGAGCAAGGCTTTGGGGTCATCTGGGTGACGGTTGCATCAGGATCCTGGGGAAGTTACTTCACTTCTCCTTCTGGAGGTTCTAAAGGGGAATGTTTCATTGCCTTTCCCACTTCCGGGGGCCATCTGTCTGCCTTGGCTCATGGTCCCTTTCTACAATCCCATCACTCCGTCCTCTGCTTCCAGAATCACATCTCCTCCTAGGACTCTGCTCCTCCTGCCTCCCTCTTTTACTCATAAGGACCTCTGTGATTACATTAAGCCCACTCAGATGAGTCAGATTAATCACCCCACCATCTCAAAACCCTTAATTTAATCACATCTGCTAAATCTCCCCTTGCCACATATTCACAGGTTCCTGGGATGAGGACATGGGGACCTTCAGGGGCCACTATTCTGCCAGCCACATTAGTTGTGTGACATTTGGCAAGGTGCAACATTGATGGACCTCAGTTTCCTTATCTGTCAAATGGAAGTTTTTGGTTATTTTGAGGATTAAATCAAGTAACTATAAGAGTACTCAGCAAAGGGCCCAGCTCACAGAGCAAGTGTTCAATAATTGCAACACTGAGAACAAAAATAAAACAAGAAGAAGAATGATGCAGGGGGGCCTGAAGCTTTTATAATTCAAATTGTTACAATTTTCCCATTACCTGTGTTTGAAAGACATATTTATGATCATACTGAAACAATATGTCCTTGATTTTTTGAAGTTATGATCAGAACAGCAGTTTACGTCATAAGACGGAGGATTACTTAGAGCACTAGTAAAAAGTTAAAAAGAGTGTCTAATAGAATTAAGTGAACCACACCTTTCAAAAAAAGATCAAAATTATGTAACAGACAATAGATATCAAAAACCTTAGAATCACACATTCCCAATAAGCCAGATAGCAAACACCCAGGAGTATATTCATAGGAGGTAGGCAAAGCCTCAGCTACATGGGCTGTCACAGCATTGTTTATAAAAGGAAAAAAGCATGAAAATCAAATTGTTTACAGTAGGAAACCATTTTAATAAATTAAAGCTATATTCATTTTTAAAAAGAAAAAAAGAAAGACACAAAGAAGAGAGAAAAAACATACCAAAAGGTTAAAAGTGTTGACTTATTATAAATTGTGGGTAATTTTTAATTGTTCTTTCCATTCGCTTAGCTTTATGTTCTAAACTGTCTACAGCTTTCTACTTTGTAAGAGGCCAAATCCAGTCTCGTTTGTTTGTTTGGAGTTTGTCGGTTTTACACCACAGCGCGGAAGGAGCAGGTTAGGTTAGGACATTCTCCTGAATAGGCCTCCCCGCAGATGAGCCCGCTGGGCCTCAAATCTGAAGAGTCCGGCAAAAGATAGAGCCTTCCTGGTTTTCAGGAGTCCACAAGCTACCTTTAAGGCAGACATAAAAGCAAGCAGGAACCAGAGAAAGGCTAAAGAGGTCCTGGAAAATCAAAAAGGCTAAAATAATTTTTAAATCCCAAATTGGGTACACATAGACCTTGAGCGGTTAAACAGAGGCGTCTAAAATAAAGGAGTCTCTGAATAAAGGCTTGATGACCCATTTTATGTCATGCCATCGTTGATATTTGCATTCATTCTCCACACCTGTATTTACGTGTGTAAACCATACGTACCTTCTGTTGCATCAAAAGCATTGGCCGGAGACTGTAACAGGGCCACAGGAAGCAGGAACACAGCGGATAAAGGACAAACTTTTCTGATGTTACAGTCCAACAAAAGCCCTGCAAATACTATGATCCTCGTACAGCTCCTCAAGTAAGTACACCTGTGCCCTAGACTTGCTATTCCATTAATTAACTATGTGACCTTGAGCAGATCAATTATCCTCTCAGAATTTATTTCCAGAGAAGATCAAACTAGAATTAATGGTTTTCTAACTATTATTCTTAGAAACAGCAGGGGGATGAAACAAGGGATGAATGGAAAGCCCCCCAGCCCCTCCACTCTGGCTTCAAACCAGAGCAATTATAATTTTTATCTCTTTTATTCATTTACATTTCCTCTTAAGATTTTTGTTTAAAGAAATAGTTCCACTGTCTTTATGAAACAATTTGAAAATTCATTGACTAGATGACTTCTAACGCATTTCCAAATTATAACCATCTACCTAGAAGGACGTCAGGTGGTGGCCAAAGTCAGGAAACAAAGGGTGCAGGGACCAGATGCCTAAAGGTGTTGGCCATATAATACAAGCCAAATGCAAGTGAGCACCCAATGGGCAGCTAGGAAGCCAGTGAATCTGGTTCTACATTCTGTCTTCCCACTTTTCCAAATATACTCCGAACATCCACATTTCTTAAGTGCTGGATTGTGGTTATATAGGCCAGGTCAAATAGGGCAAATCCTAGATTGCAATTGTACTCTACCCTCAAAGCTTTAAATGGAAAGAAAAAGACTGGAGCACATACAGATTTTCATTTCATTGCCACTTCTAATTTAGTTAACTGACAAGAGCATGAGTTAGAAAGCCAAAGAATGGCAAGAAAAGGCTTAAATGTGCTTAGATATATTGGTGAGAATAAAAGCCAGCATTCACTCCTTCTTGCCCTTCTTTCCCACCTCTGAAAACCTATATACCTAACTCCCTCTCAATCCTGGATGTTAACAGTAATGGCTTCTACAAACTTAGCACCACCTATGGGCCAAGTGCAGTACTTAGATGCTCTCCGTACATAATCTCCTGTGATCTTCACCATACTCTTACTAGATATTATTGACCCATTTTAAAGATGCTGAAATCAAGACTCAAGGAATTTCTTAACTTTCTCAAGATCTCCAGACTAGTTAGAGAAGGGGCGCCTGGGTGGCTCAGTTGGTTAAGCAACTGCCTTCGGCTCAGGTCATGATCCTGGAGTCCCGGGATCGAGTCCCACATCGGGCTCCCTGCTCAGCAGGGAGTCTGCTTCTCCCTCTCCCGCTCCCCCCTCTTGTGCTCTTTCTCTCTCTCACTCTCTCTCAAATAAATAAATAAAATCTTTAAAAAAAAAAAAACTAGTTAGAGAAGAGTAGGGGGCTCAAACCTGACATTCCTGGCTGCAAAGCTTGTTTTCACAATATGGACAGACCACAGAGTTTATTACATGAGCCACTAGGTGTGCAAGACTAGAGAATCCACCCCGTAGTCAAATAACTAGTAATCTGTTCCCACTAGCTAATTATTCTTTGTAACAAACAAATTTTGAGTAATAACAGAGCACATAATCTCTTTCTCCAAAATGTCTTCTGAAGGCCATGACTTTTAGCAGAAGTAACTATTTTCTGTTTTGGTCTGGTTTTAATTAGGGTAGTAGTCTGATTGAACATAGATATTTATGACATTTATTAAAAGCTTTTATTACTAATTTTTCCCAGAAAAAGATCTAATGGAGATGTATTGGAGAATTTCCATAAAATTAATGTCCAGACTTAATGGATGTCTAAGGTATCATTATTAACGAGAATGTTCCGTATACTAGGATCCTTTGATTAGAGATTAGATACAGTTAGATCAGAACTTATTTAAAACTGGATACATGCCAAAGTATCCAGAAATTCAATTTAAACACATTCTAGAGGCTAATGCTTTATTTAGGGTATGCCTTTATGATGCCAAATGAAAAGCTGCAGTTACAAAAAAATCAATTGATTCGGTCAGCTGCTGGATGATCTAAAGACCACATCATGCTCAGTTCGACTCCTGCTGATACCTACACAAAGCCAGTCAACTGAAGCAAGATGAATTTTCCAACCGTAGAAATTGACTGCCACCCATCCAGAAGGACATTCTTAATGGACAGCAGCCCAGGTCTCACACAATCCTTGATTGACCCAGTCTGGACTGATGGACTCAGTGAGATTTTCTGACTTTCCCAAGACCTCAAACCCTGCAACTGTGATTCTCAGCAATGTGGGGAAATCCCAAGTCTCCAGTTCCCACCCTGAAAAAGGCATATCAAAAACCACTGGAGGTAGAGACATCCTTATACTACATCTTCTACCAACACTGGGATCCTGAGCGGTCATTCCCTTCTCCGATTGAGAATCCCCCATTTAGAGTCGGCTTTAAAGTGGCTGTGGAAAGTATCACGTGGGTATGTTAGCTTTGGTCCCTCTGAGGAGTCCTAAGCCATGTTCAATACTCTCAAACAACTAAAACAGCTTGAAGGCGGCTGGAAATATCAGAGAAAGGGAGGACTTCGGTATTTCTGACCTAATTAGGAATAGGATTCAGTTTCAGTCCTCTTACTACCTTCAGGTAATTGTCTGGGTTAGTGGGCACCAGGTCAGCCAGCCCTAGAAACCTCTATAAGCAAAGCAGAGGGCAAGCTACCATATCTCAGAATGATTCTGCTTCTGTTAAATCTTGCCCGAAGACTCTCATTTTTCAGACTCTGATTTCTTCTTATCTTCCAAATCAGAAGCAGCAAATCAGGGACCCACAGATGTTTGCTTGACTCCTAAGGTAATTGCTCAAACAATATTTAAAACAAGTTAACAAAAAAACTGAATTAGGTGTTACCTTTAAAAAATTGTGAGAATTCATAGAAAATGTGTATCCCCAGCTTCTCTGCAAAATTCAGAATATACGATACTGATGAGCACATATCCCTCAAGGCAGCATTCAGCTGAAGTGCTTGGTTTATAAAGTCTCTACCCTTCTCTATTGTCCCCAGATGCTGGGGTCAAGTTTTTCTTACCCTGAGCTTATGTGACTGGTTACTGTTACCTGCCAGGCCTCTGTAAGCATTAATTTTTCAACTCCACTTTGAAAAAGCTAGATGCAGTATCAGAGACCCTCTTCTCCAAAATCCTCCTTCGTAAGTGAGGAAGTGAAGATTCAGGAAGAGGAACTCATTGGCTCCAAATCACCCATCTTGCTAGTGGCAGAGCTGGATGTAGATTCCAGGTTTTCCCCTCATCCATCAATTTCACCTCCAAATGAAATCAACCCCAACTGACATTCTTGCCATTCATACCAAAAATGTATTGTGTCCTTAGTAGAACCCTCACACAGTGCTAACCTGCTTTTAGATCCAGTCTCATAACAATACTATAAATCAGGTATTCGTGGCAACCCTATTTTATAGGTAAGGGCAATGAGGCTTGGAGAAATTAAGAAAGCAGCCCAATGTCACAGAGTGAGGGACAGACCAATGGTTGAAAGCCTAGAGCTTGGTCACTTAACTGTGATATGTGCCACCTCACCTTCCTTAAGGCTCTGATTTACTCATTCATTTGACAAATGTGTAAGCCCTTATCATGAGCCCTACACTGGTCCAGTGGCTGGGGATATAGCAGTGGAGATCCAAAGTGGCTACCTCCATGGAGCTTGTGGTCCACAGCAGCTTGCAGGCGTCAACTGGCCACCTGTATCATGACCAATCATTTCCACTGATGCCATATTACATTACCATATAAATTCTGTATCTACAAAAACTTTCTGCCTGTACATTCCACTAGGTTCATGAATTTTTCTTCTTTTGTGTTGCCCATGACATCATCCAGCACAGGGATTGGCTCCTTGGAGGTGTTGGATAAACACCATTGATCTGAATATAAGTGAACATGGAACAGAAAGGACGATACAGGAAGAGAGCCAGGCTTCCATTCCTGCGGGGATTTGGCTGGAAACTCAGGACACACCTATGGGTCCTGTCAACTCCTCTATAAACAAGAAATTGCCTGTGTGACCCATCATACTTGCTCAGATACCTACCTATTCATAGGCCTCCCTTCCAATTTCTCTAGTCAGTCTTCCCCGTTGCTACAGAATCTTGTAATTTGGTCTATAAAATAAAAATGAGAACTGTCTCTGGGCCTCACAGAAGCCAATTCTGCTCTCTTCAATGGGAAATACAGGCCCTTTCCCCTTGGGCCTCCATCCAGTCAATGTGCTGATGGATGCAAATAGATACCAGTTTAACGTAGCTGGTAGGACCCATGTACAATTTGATTACAAGAGGGTACCTGATTCCATCTTAACAAGAAGAGAGCTCCTCTTCTGCCCAGGAAGTGGACAAAGTTCCAACACCCTCCTTGTGAGAAGACCATCTCATCACTGGTAGAGAGAAATCCCCTTAGCCCCTAGCTGACAGCTGTCAGCTCCCAAGGCAGTAGCTGAACCCACAGACTGCAGGTGTCCTGGCCATTAGCAGGTCAGTGTGGGAGCCAAAGCAAGACACACAGAAGGAGGGCACAAAAGGTTTCTTTACTCAAGTCACAATCACCTACACAAACCACGGATTTCCTCACCCAGCTGAAACGTCCCTGCAGTACGATTGCACAAACATGCAAAGTGTATCAGAAAAAGGAACCACAAACTCACTACCTGGCTTAGAAAAGACTCCAAGAAATGGTTTATCTTCTAAATCATTGATTTATTAATTAATTCATCAAACATCCATTCAAAAGCAAACAAGGAGTACCTAGTATGCTCCAGGCACGTGTGTATCCCCTGAATGCCCCAAGTTCATGGACAAATCTGCATGGACCTGTTACCTCTTAAGTTAATATTTTTAAACTTTCTAAAAATGTTTACCCAAGTAGAAAGGGATTAGGCCTCAGGATTATATAGACCTACAGTGTATTTTGATTTGAATGTTTTTTTTCCTGCAACCATTCTCCAGCCCTGTGAAAATTATTCACTATCAACCTCTGTAAGGTTCAGTTTCTTTAAGCAACCCTGTGAGAATGTGGAATTATAACTTTACATCTTAGCATTGTCCTGAGATGAAGTTAGATCATATGTAAAGAGCCTACATGATGCTTTATACCCAGGAAAACACTCAGTGGATGTAGGCTTTGATTTTAATCTACTACATTACTAAACATTATTTTTTTAATTGGCTTTTTCCCCCAAAGAAAGAAGCAGCCGTATTTCCTTTAAATAAGTATGCTAATAAAGGGTTGGTATCCACCTGTTTCACTGAAGGCAAAATATTTGTGAGGCCCCAATAGAAGCTATGTAAAACCAGTATGCACAGGAAGGCTGTTTGATTCTACTTTCTAGAAAGTTATGTTTTTTAACAATTACATATTAGAGAAAATAATATAATCATAACATAAAGAAGCACTTGAAACTGAGAAAAATACTTAAAAGCAAAAGTAATGGGAAAATAATCTAAAGACTTCAAGAAGGTATCATTGCAAATATAGAAGTAGTAAAGAAAAGGAGATATATATATTATATATTATATATTATATATTATATATTATATATTATAT
>NW_023270377.1:16969391-17099208 GCF_011800145.1 Mirounga leonina
TATTATATATTATATATTATATATTATATATTATATATATGTATGCAAAAGGATTAGAAATTAAAAGCTGTAATAAAGATTCATCAAATCTAGGAGAATGGCAACATAAAGAGAATGAAAGATAAACCATCAAGAATCAGATTAACAAAGTATGAAGACTATAAAAAATAGGGTCTTTAATTTCCACTATTAGGAAAAACAAAAACAAAACCATGTGTACCAAATGTGGGAAATAAAAATCTAATCTAAAAGTCATAACCTGAGTCCTATCAAGGAGAACTTAAAATAAATTTTCAAGATAAAAAAAACTTTTAAAATAAGTTTCTTAAAGGAAACAACAAATCACACACTTAGTTTAGATTTGATTTGATGGTATAATAGTGCATGAGATGAGATCAGATCAGATCAGATCAGATCCTTCTTCTAATCCTCTATTTCTACCAGCTTTTAAATTTCTGTGCAAAATTAAATTCAGCTATCAATTCTTCTACTTGTTCAGCATTTTGTGGAATGGCTGGTATACATGTGTAAAATGCAAATGAAAATAGGTTCAGTATCTTTAAATTATTCAGACACAGATGTATTTTCCATTATTCAAAACAATTTCCTGTTGCCTTTTCTATAACATGTAGATTTAAATGTGGCATTCAGAGTATCTTCAATTTGAATTAAAAAACAGTATCTGCCTTTTTTCCATACAAAAAAGCAGGTGCTGATATGAAAACATATCTGATAAGGAGCGTCATGGCATAAAGTCCCTGAGGTAGCCCTCTGGGTGTTCTAAACATGATTGAATTTCCTTTAAAGCCTTTATTAGAAAATATTTTTGCTTTTCTTTTAGGTTATTTAGGTTGCAAGTAACAGAAAGTGAACATTTTGAGAAGATGAAGCAATATCTCAAAAATTCCAAGGAAGACTTGAACAAACAAGACTTAAGAAAAGTCTGGAAACAGTGATACTCTAGGAACCAACTATAGGAGTTCAGAAATGTTTTCTCTAAAAAGTATGCCCTCAGTGATATTGCCCTCAAGGGGGAAAAATTGATTCCTGGGGGAGGGGGCAAAAAATACTCTTACTCTTCTATGTATAAAGCACAGATATACAAATAGTACATACACAAATATATAGTATATCTGTGGTGTTAAAATTTCATGGGCATGGGAGCCATTAGGAAAAAAAAAAAGTCTGAAAAATCTCTTTAAATGGTTGAGAAACATTGTTCCAGTACATCTATCATTATGGAGACTGAGCTCAAAATTTCCCATTTCTGTGATTCTGTTTCCCATTCTAAGTTCTTAAGATCCTAAGTGGGTTAATCAGCTATGCACAGAGGGTCAGGGTCATGTATTTGAGACATCACTGTTGGGGACCCACTCCTGTGTTCCAAAGGCCATTCAAAAAGAAGACAGAATTGGGCAAGTTGATCAGCTACTTCAAGAGTTCTCATATCCAGTCTAGGTCCTCCATACTACTCTTCCCTGGATCTCTCCATGATGGTACCTCTCCTCATCATGCCCACTCCCCTCTCCTCTTTACTAAGGCCTAACTCCTGCTATAGACTGAATTTTTTGTCCCTCAAAACTCACATGGTGAAATCCAATCCCCAATGTGATGGTGTTTGGAGGTCAGGCATTTGGGAGGTGATTAGGTCATGAGGGTGGGAAGCCTCATGAATGAGATTAGTGTCCTCATAGGGAGCTGAGGAGATCAGAGTTTTTCCCTTCCACTATGTGAGGGCACAACAAGAAGATGCCTGCCTACCAACCAGGTAGTGGGTCCTCACCAGACACCTAATCTGCTAACACCTTGATCTTGGACTTCCCAGCCTCCATAACTGTGAGAAATAAACTTGTATTGTTTATGAGCCACCTGGTCTATGGTATTTTGTTATACCAGCCTGAATGGACTAAGACAAATTGGCATCGGGAAGTCAGGGACTGCCTTAATGAATTTCTAGAAATGTGGGAGTAGCTTTGCAAGTGAGTAATGGGTAGAGGCTAGAAGAGTTTTGAGGTGCATACCAGTAGGAGCCCATATTGCCATGAATGGACTAAGGTACTTTCCTTTGAGTCCCTAGCCAGGGTCCCTTTCTTTCATGAAGTCTTCCCCAGCCCACAGTGAATTCTTCCCTTTCAAATTCCCTGAAACTCACCATCGGGGGTCACTCATCTGCCCTTTGCAGTACGTATGTTTTATTATTTAATTCTGCAAACCGTATGACCCCAGTGAACGAACAGTGGTGAATGTGTATTACAAAACTCATCCAGAAAGAACCACTCCAAGTTAAGATCTTTGGTCAAGAATTTAGGTTCCCTTAAGAGACTGTAACAGTCACTGAATACTTTGCCTCTTCAAAGAATCAGATTCTTTCTCTAGCTAATTCACATATTGACACCCAGTGTATCCAGAGAAACACCTTAACTCAGGATTTTAAAAAGAAAAACAAAAACACACCTTAAAAAGGACGATTTTTATTGATTTCATTTACATACTGGAATGAACTATATACAGTTTAGGATAAAGCCAAATTAAATATCACTAACCACTGTAATAATGAGTTTCCAATGGTAAGTTCTAATTTTACCCAAGTAGTTTAGACTCCTGCCATTCATGTCCCAGGCCAGCGTTGGGGTTATGCCAGTTTCGTCTACCAGAGTCCTTAGTACTACTTGCCAAAACAAAAACCCAGCCTAAAGTTCACTTAAGTACAGCATATTCATCAATTGGCTACTTACCACCAAGAAATTTGCTTCTTGCTCTATTGTAGGGCCTTGAAGTTTGCTATATCTCTCCAGCTGGCTCTTTATTCTTTTGCCCTGTGTTCCTTATTCTGCCCCTTCACAGGAATGAAAGAGTGAGCTTTTATTTGGTGGCTTAGCATAAAGAAATAATTTGTACATTGTGATCCAAGCAGGAAAAAATAAATACATATATATATATATACACATACATATATGCATATACATATATATATTAACTTATTAAACAAGGGATCATGATATTTTCTGTGCAATGCCAGGGACTATTGAGGACTTGTAACTCTACCACCCATTTCTCCTTCTCAAAATAGCCCTGATTTTCCTCTGGGAGTTCCCCTTTTCCTAATGTCATTTTCTGTGCTCTGGGTAGGGCCCATCCCTAGCCTCAGGCACACAGGCACAAACTAATCTGCACATTGTGGTTCCTCCTGTGTCCACCATTGGAGGGACAGGCACATAATCAAATGCAGTCAAGTTAAAGAGAATCATAGGGCTTTCACTCTCTGACCACAACAGGTCCGTCATACTGCAGGAAGTAAAGTGCCTAGCAGAGAGCAAACTCTTGATAAATGTTGGTTTTCCTTCTTTCCTGCCCTTCTCAATGCTTAAGGAATAGGAAAAATGATTTGCTTTTGTACATACTTGAAAATTTTTGCATGGAATTTTAACATCCATGAATAAAGTGCACAAACCTTACCTGTAGGGCTCAGTGAATATTCTCAAAGTAAACATACTCACAGGACGATCACCCAAAACATAGAACATTGCAGAGCCCAGCAGCCTCCCTGTGCCCCTTCTAAGCCATCACCCCTTCCCAAATACTGCTTTTCTGGCTTCAGTCATAGATTTTACCTGATTTTGCACATTACATACATGGAGCCATAGCATACTGAGTGTCCATCTTTGTGTTGCACTTTTTACTCAACATTTTGTCTTTCGTGTGCAACTGTATTTCATTCATTCATTGCTATATAATATCCTGTTGTGTGTGAGTGTATATATATATATATATCTATGTAAATATGTGTACATATGTGATATATATATCAGAATTTATGGATCTATCTTACTGTCAATAGACACTAGTTGTTTCAAGTTTGGAACTGTTAAAAATAATGCTCTAACAACATTCTGCCACATGTCTTTTGATGAACACCGGTATGTTATGTTTTAGTGGGCATTGCCAATCAGTTTTACTACTTATACTCCCAACAGTAATGTAGGAGAGTAACGATTGCTCCACAGCTTCACCAATACTGGCTCCTGTCAGGTTTTTCTTTAGGTTTTAGCCATTCTGGCAGGTGTGTAATGGTATCTCAATGTGGTTTTAATTTTAATTCACCTGATGATGTTGAACAACCAATGATGTCGAACACATTTTCATATACACATGGGCCTTTGGGCATGCTCTTTTGTAAAGTACCTGCTCAAATCTTTAGTCTCTGTTTTAATTGTGTCCGTATTTTAAAACTGATTTTTCAGAGTTGCAATGGACTGAATTGTGTCCCCACAAAATTTATATGTTGAAACCCTAATCCCCATGTGACTATTTTGCAGACAAAGCCTTTTGGGAGGTGATTAAAGTAAATGAGGTCATAAGGGTAGAAGATCCTACAGAACTGGTGTTGTTATGAAAGAAAAAAAAAAAAAAAAGGAAGAAACACCGGAGATCTCTCTCCCTCCCAGGGAGGACCACTAGAGAAGGTGGCTCTCTGAAAGCCAGGAAGAGAGTGCTCACCGGGAGCTTTGATGTTGAACTTTCCAGCCTCCAGAACTTTGAGAAAATAAAATTCTGTAGTTTATGCCAACAGGCTATTTGTTACAACAGCCTGAGCAGACTAAGACAAGAGCTGTTTAGTTTGAGGAGAGGTGAATTCTTTCTTGGTTATTTGTACTGCAAACATTTCTATTCTGTGACTTGCTTTTTCACTTCCTTAATGTGTTTTTGATGAGCACTTCTTAATTTTCATGGAGGACATTTATAAATCATTTATGGTTAAGGCTTTCTGCATTCTGTTTAGGAAATTTTGCCTACCCCAAGATCATGAAGATATTCTCAGGTGGTATCTTATAGAAACTTCCTTTTTTTATCTTCTACATTCAGGTTAGTGATCCTCTGAATTTGATTTTTTATGTACAGTGTAAAGTGGCAGGTAAAAATTCATTCCCCCCTCCCAAAATGGTTAATCTACTGAATCAATTTATTGAAAAGGTCTTCTTTTTCCCACTGCAGTGCAGTGACATATATATCATAAATCGGGTGACCACATACATGAGAGTCTGTCTTGGGAGTTTTTATTCTGTGTAATCTGTTCTTTGCTCTATCCTTACACTAATATCACACCATTTTAATTCATTCTGCTTTCTAATAAAATTTGATATTGGCATTGTAAATCTTTCAGTGTTGTTACTCTTCAAGATTATTAGTCTTCCTTTGTCCTTTTGAATTTCCATATAAATTTTAGACATTACTTGTCAATTTCCATCAAAAGAAAAACCTGCTGAAGTTTTTTATTGACACGACTTTGAATCTATAAATCAACTAAAATTGTTATAATTTTGTCTTTCAATCCATGAAAAAGCTATATCCTTCCATTCATTTAGGTCTTCTATCATTTCTTTCAGTAATCATCTGTACTTTCTTTCTGTAAGGTCACATATATCTTGCTTTAAGTTTATATACATGTTTGATGGTTTTTATCCAAAAATGGTTTCATTTGAAAGTGAGATTCTGATCTTTGTTGCTAGTGTGTAGAAATAATTTTTATATTGACCTTATTTTTATGACTTTGCACAATTAACTTATTGATTATAATAGTTTACCTATTGATTCTTTCAAATATTCTATAAACTGAAACATATTATCTTCAATAAACACATTTTCATCTCTTCCATTCCAATCTTTATATCTTTTCATTCATTTCTCGCCTTATTGCACTGTCTCAGCCCTCCAGCACAATGAAGAACAAAAATAGTAATAATAATTATCCTTATTTCATTTCCTATCTCAGGGAAAAAGCATTTAATATTACTAGTATTAGTATAACATTAATAGTATGTTTGCCAGAGATTTCTATAGATACATTTTAGATTTAAAAATTTCCTTTCTGTTCCTAGCTTGCTAAGAGTTTTATTTTAGGGGCACCTGGGTGGCTCAGTCGTTAAGCGTCTGCCTTCGGCTCAGGTCATGATCCAGGGTACTGGGATCGAGGCCCGCATCGGGCTCCCTGCTCGGCGGGAAGCCTGCTTCTCCCTCTCCCACTCCCCCTGCTTGTGTTCCTGCTCTCACTGTCTCTCTCTCTGTCAAATAAATAAATAAAATCTTTAAAAAAAAAAAAGAGTTTTATTTTAAATCATAAATGAGTGTTGCATTTTATAAAATTGACATGATGATAAGTTCTTTTCCTTTTGTCTATTAATATGATAAATCACGTTGGTTGACACTCTAACCAACTTAAGTTAGTCTTTTACATTCTTGGAATAAATTCAACTTGGTGGTTGTGTATCATCATAGATAGATAGTAGATAGACAGATAGGTAGGTAGATATTCACTGTATTTGATTATTTAATATTTTATTCAGGATTTCTTCACCTATGTTCACAAAGAAGGTTGATCTCAAATTTGGGGGGGTTATTTATTTATATACTGATTTATTATATATATTTTAATACGTACTTATATATGTATTTACCAATTTTGGCATAACAATTATGCCATCTCACGAAACAATCTGGGAATGCTGCCTCTTTTTCTATCCTCTGGAAGAGTGTATAAGAAGTTGGTATAAATTCTTCCTTAGGGATATCTGAAGTCATCTGAGACTAGAGTTTTGCATGTATGTGGAGAATTTTAATTACATATCCAATTTTTTAAATTAAAATAGGAAATCCAGATTATATTTCTCTTCTTTCAGTGTGTTAAATTTTTCTAGGAATTTGTCCAATTCTAAATTTTCAAATATATTGGATTAAGTTGTTCATAATTCCCTCTTATTATATGTTTAATATCTGCAGGATCACTATGATTTCTCCATTCTTCCTTCCTGATGTTGGTAATTTGTGTTTCCTCTTTTTATTGGTTTTTTGGGAGTTTCTGAGTTTCATTAGTGTATTCAAAGAACAAACTTTCAGTTTGTTGTTCGTCTGTTGTGTATTTGTTTTGTATTTCATGAATTTCTGATCTTACCCTTCTTATTTCCTTTCTACTACTGACTTCCCTTTTAATTTGCTTTTTTTTTTTTTAATCTTTCTGAGATGTAAGGTAAGATCTTTAACTGGAATTTAAATAAAAACTTTAAAAAATAAAAATACAGTAAAAAAAAAAAAAACCAAAAAGAAGATCTTTGATTTTTCAGCCTTTCCTCTTTTCGGACGTGTTCTTTTGAGGTCACTTATTTTCACCAAAGCATTTCTTTAGTTTTATTCCACAAGTTTTAGCATTTTGTGTTTTCCTGATCACCCAGTGAAATGTTTTTAATTTTTATGGTGATTTCTTCTTTGACCCACTGGTTGTTTAGAAGTGTATTGCTTCATTTTCAAACATTTGAGAGTTTCTGAGTTATCTTTTTGCATTTATTTCTAAATTAATTCCACTATAGTTGGAAAATATACTACACATGGTTCCAATCTTTTGAAATTTTTGAGACTTGCTTTATGACTCAACATATAGGTCAATAATGGTGAATAAATGTTCCATGCATGCTGCAAAGAAATTTGTATTATACAGTTGTTAAGTATAGAGTTTTATAAATTTCAGTTAGGTCAAGTTGGTAGGTAATATTGGTCAAATCTTTTATATTCTCACATATTTTTTATCTACATATTTAACAGTTGTGTTAGAATAAGTTGTATTCACATAACTGCTTATTCTACCCATTTTGGCTCCTTATTTTAACAAATCCAATTATGACTGTAGATCTGTCAATATCTCCTTTTACTTCAGCTAGATTATGTTTTATATTTTTTGAGGTTATGGTATTAGGTTAGTATTGAAAGTATGTTGAATTGTTCCCTTAAACATTATTAAACGTTCTCATTTATCTGTAGTAATACTTCTTACCTTTACATCTATTTTGTCTGATATTAGTATAGATATGCCAGCTTACTTTTGGTTAATATTGGTATAGTATATCTTCTGCCATTATTTTACTTTCAACCTTTCTGTGTCCTTCTATTTAAAGTATGGCTCTTGTGGGGAGTATATAATAGAGCCTGGTAGGATGGGTGCCAGGACTTAAAAGTTGATTTAAAGAAAAAATTTTTTAAAAAGGCTACATTTCCTGCACACCTGAGCTTATGAAATAAGATCCATACTCACTGTACCTACACATAGGTGTGTGTGTGTGGTGAGTACCTGGCCCAATAACAAGGAACTTGGGACCAATTATAATAGCAAAGTGGTTAAGAGCACAGACTCATTCCTGTCTCCTTGCACTTCTTGCCAGCAGTGGCCAGGACAGCTGTTTCACAACCTATTTGCTAAAACCAGAGAAAGTGGCAGCCCTGAGTGGTATAAGGATGGGGGGGAAGGAGAGATGAATTTCTTTGAAACTAGAGAAACCTGTCTACCTAAAACAACGTGCACACAGCAGCAAAGAAATCTATCTAGAAAGAACAAGTGACCTGATACCAGATTCTTAATGGGAAAACGTGGTTATACCCCAGGCATGTGGAATTTTTCATTTATAAATCACCTCTTAGACTCTTGTGTTAGATTTTTAACTCAAGGGGAATCCATTTACATTTATTACCGTGTGAATAATGCAGCCTGAAATTAAACTCCGAATTTATCTTACATTGTCCGCACCATCGGTAGGGCGACCAAACCCTTTGAAATAAATGACACAACAACGTTCAGAAAATCTTTCTTCCTCAAGGTGTGATTTGGTGTAGAAACCACCGGAAAGTGAAAATTGCTCAGTCATATCCCACTAAGTTCAAATGACCTAGAGAGAGCTACAGAGCTAACAGTGGCAGGGCCACTGTCTTTTTTTTTTTTTTTAATTCCTGCATGATAACAGCAACAACAACAAAAACAAAAGACTAGAGCTATCCATATAGAGCATTTATTTTTCAAAATATTACACCGAGAAATATTTGAATGCAGTAAGTATGTCAGTGCAGCTGTATGGTTAAATGTTATAACCTCTGAAGTCAAGAAATTCAAATTTATAGTTGCCACATTAAGCATAGATGTTAAAGCATTAAAGTTAACACCATATACAGTCATATAAAATATTGCATGTGCAAAGGGGCTGAGTTACGTTCATACTGGGAACCATAATTTAGAATTTCCTGACTTCTGAACATGTAACACATCATAGTAATTGATCTAGCTCCTTGGAGCTAATATAAAATATCTTGTTAACATGTTTTCTATCCAATTCTTTCATCATTTACCTTTTGGCTCTTGGAGAAACAATTCATCATGCTCAAATGTTTTTACACACCTGCACTAAGCTAATGCAGCAATGGAAAAGCCAGTGCAACCAGGATTAAGGGAAAAGATTTGTAAATCATGCAGGAATATTCGTGTGGACATTTAGTCTGGATCATGTATGATGGTTTAAAGTTTTATTTGCTTTGTCTTGTCACACTGATAGCCTCCTATTCTGCTAGATACCGTGGGGTATAGGATATCAAGGTAGCTTATGCAGGCAGAACCCCTATAGACTGTTAGTTTATAAAACTGACGTAGAAGAGGGCGCCTGGGTGGCTCAGTTGGTTAAGCGACTGCCTTCGGCTCAGGTCATGATCCTGGAGTCCCGGGATCGAGTCCCGCATTGGGCTCCCTGCTCGGCAGGGAGTCTGCTTCTCCCTCTGACCCTCCTCCCTCTCATGCTCTCTGTCTCTCATTCTCTCTCTCTCAAATAAATAAATAAAATCTTTAAAAAAAGAAACAAAAACAAAACTGGCGTAGAAGAGAACGTGAGGATGGCCTACTCCAAGATGGTACATGACATGTTAATTTCCTGGCACCGCGAGAGACTCACACTACAATGGTCTGAATGTGTGCTCCCAAAATTCATATATTGAAATCCTAACCCCCAATGTGATGGTATTAAGAGGTGGAGCCTTTGGGAGGTAATTAGGTCATGAGGGTGGAGCCCTCACAAATAAAATTAGTGTCCTTATAAAAGGGACACCAGACAGCCCTCTAGCTTTCATTCTGCCAGAGAGATCTCAGCAGTCTGCCACCTGGAAGAAGTTCCTTCATCAGAACCTGACCATGTAGGCACCCTGATCTTGGATTTTCAGCCTCCAGATCTATAAAAAAGAAATTTCTGGGGGCTCTTGGGTGGCTCAGTTGAGTGTCTGACTCTTGGTTTGGCTCAGGTCATGATCTCAGCATCATGAGATAAGCCCCGCTTTGGTCTCCCACCCTGGGTGTGGAGCATGCTTAAGATTCTCTCTTCCCTCTCCCTCTCCCCTTCCCCTCCCTCCACCCGTGATCGCATGTGCATGCACATGTATGCACTCTCTCTCTCTAAAAAAAAAAGAAAAAGAAAGGAAATTTCTGTTGTTTATAATCTACTCAGTCTATGGTACTTTGGCATAGCAGCCTGAACGGACTAAAACACATGATCTTTAAGGCAATTCTGTGCCAAGTGCCAGGGCTGTGTGCACTTGCCCTCAACTGACTCCCTGTCCTTACTTTCATTTGACTAAAATTCATTATGTACCAACCAACTTCTCCTTAGTGCATACTTCCTGCTGCCTTACTCCACACCAGGCAAAGAAAACCAATAGCCAATAGTTCCAAAGATATTACCACATTCCAGGCACTGCTTAACTGCCCTTAAAAACACGTATTCACTTAACCCAGTAGAGTAGACATCGGCAAAGCACGGCCCATGGACCAAATCTTGCCCGGCACCTCTTCTGATAAATAAAGTGTTGTAGGAACACAGCCACACTCTTTTGTTTAAGGGCTATGCCTGGCTGCTTTCACATGACAATGGAAAAGTTGAGTCATAGCAACACATACAGCCTGCAAAACGGAAAATGTGTACTATTTAGTGTTTATTGAGAAAGTTTGCCCACTCTACAATAGAGAACTCTCTTCTGTGTAGTCAGCAAACCTGACTCTCCAAGTCACATGTGAGAAATTCAGAATGCTTAATAATAGAATTATTGGTTTAGGGAATGGTGAAGAAGTTGAGAATGAGAGCACAACTATCCATCCCTCATATTTATGCATTAATATGCCTTTTATCGTTATACAGTTGGTACTTTGCAGTAAGAGTACGTATGAGTAACCACTTTCATCTTTTGACATTCTGTTCCTCGCTCACTTGACCTCGGTCAGAATTTCCTTCTTGGAGTTTTCAACCACAAATTCAACAGTAGCTCCCAGCCCCGGATTTCAGGAAGACAATGGCATACCAGCAGGTGGCCTTGTTCAATGTAGTCTGTTTGTAACTAAAAGAAGGGGGTTCTATGTATTTCATAAATCTCCATGGACCAAGAGCATGCATATGGAGTTCTAGTACCCTCTTTCCAAAAAGGAATATGTGCTTTCCTGACGTGGAAGGGAAGGGGGCTTCTTCTGGCCCCTCTCAGAATTTCCCCTTTCATCCAGAAGCTACTCCCCAGGACAGCCATGGGGCCATCCCACGAGCACATCTTGGCTACATCTTCACATTGCCAAAACATCTGGAGTGAAAAATGCATTTAATCATTCAGATTATTTTCCCCTGAAGCAATGCCAAACATCTGTCTAACTAGAAACAGCTGTGTATTAGTTTGGGGATGCCATAACAAAATACCATTGACTGGGTGGCTTAAACAACAGAGATTATTATCTCATCGTTCTGGAGGCTGAAAGTCCTAGATCTGAGTGCCAGGATGGTTGGGTTCTAGTGAGAACTAACTTCCTGGCTTGCACTTGCCTTCCTCTCTCTCTGTCTTCCCATGGCAGAGCGGGGTGGCGGGGGAGGGAGGGAGAGAAGGGTGAGTGCTCTCTGGTGTCCCTTTTTGTAAGAGCACTGATCCCATCATTAGGGTCCCAGCCTCATGACCTCATCTAAAGGTCTGATTACCTTCTAAAGGCCCCACCTCCAAATACCATCACAATGGGGATTAGGGCTTCAACAGATGAGTTTTGAGGAGACACAATTCAGTCCATAGCAAGATTCATCTCTAGCATTAAGGAGGCCAGACCTTCCAGGTGCATGAGGGATGCCCTAAAGTTCAGTGAACCAGAGCACCTGAGACTGCAAAGCCCTGGGCTCCCTCACGGACCTCATTGCTGCTAACCATGTCCTCCTTTAAGCCTCCCTCTGAGGGGACCACACTAGGGTAATACCAATGTTGATGCCACAAGCCTTGTGCATGTGAGAGCCTGCCCTGGGCTCAGCATCAGTCCAGACTGGCTGAGCCAGGATGAAAGTGTGCCAGATACCTCCTGCCATTCAGGTGGCAGGGACTTGGGAAACATGTAGCTTGAAATTCCACAGCAAAGGCAGGATCACGTGACTAGACACCATTATAGTTCCATCCGTTGAGTAACCAACCACCCCAAAGTTCACGGGTTTGAAACCCAACTGGGTGGTTTAGCTGACCTAGGGAAGACGTGGCTGACTTCTGGGCTTCCTCACATGTCTGCAATCAGGTGGCAGGTGGGCTGGGGGTGGCTAGCCTAGGACGGCCTCAGTCACAAGTCTGACAGCTATCTAGCTGTCATCTGGGATGACCACAGTAATGGGGCCATGTAGTTTCCCATCATCCACAGCTAGCCCAGGCCTATT
Source organism: Mirounga leonina (assembly GCF_011800145.1). Lineage (NCBI taxonomy): Eukaryota > Metazoa > Chordata > Mammalia > Carnivora > Phocidae > Mirounga > Mirounga leonina. Next base: position 16,981,901 of record NW_023270377.1, read on the forward strand.
TTCAAGATGTACTCCAAGAAAGTGCAAAAGCACTCAAGCCTAAGGCTTTGGCCACCTATGTTAATCAAAGCCAGTCATGGTGCCAGCCCAGCATCAAGGGGTGTGGGAATGGATTCCACCTTTCTTTAAAAGGAGCTTCAACATGAGCAGACATTTTTCCAAAGAAGACATCCAAATGGCCAACAGATACATGAAAAAGTGCTCAATATCGCTCGGCATCAGGGAAATCCAAATCAAAACCTCAATGAGATACCACCTCACACCAGTCAGAATGGCTAAAATTAACAAGTCAGGAAACGACAGATGTTGGCGGGAATGCGGAGAAAGGGGAACCCTCCTACACTGTTGGTGGGAATGCAAGCTGGTGCAGCCACTCTGGAAAACAGCATGGAGGTTCCTCAAAAAGTTGAACATAGAGCTACCATATGATCCAGCAATTGCACTACTGGGTATTTACCCCAAAGATACAAAAGTAGGGATCCGAAGGGCTACATGCACCCCGATGTTTATAGCAGCAATGTCCACAATAGCCAAACTGTGGAAAGAGCCAAGATGTCTATCGACAGATGAATGGATAAAGAAGAAGTGGTATATATATACAATGGAATATTATGCAGCCATCAAAAGGAATGAGATCTTGCCATTTGCAACGACATGGATCGAACTGGAGGGTATTATGTTGAGCGAAATAAGTCAAACAGAGAAAGACATGTATCATATGATCTCACTGATATGAGGAATTCTTAATCTCAGGAAACAAACTGAGGGTTGCTGGAGTGGGGGTTGGGGTGGGAGGGATGGGGTGACTGGGTGATAGACACTGGGGAGGGTATGTGCTATGGTAAGCGCTATGAATTGTGCAAGACTGTTGAATCTCAGATCTGTACCTCTGAAACAAATAATGCAATCTATGTTAAGAAAAAAAAAAGAAGAAGAAGGAGGTAATGGGAGGGGAAGAATGAAGTGGGGGAAATCCGAGGGGTAGACGAACCATGAGAGACGATGGACTCTGAAAAACAAACAGGGTTCTGGAGGGGAGGGGGGTGGGAGGATGGGTTAGCCTGGTGGTGGGTATTGAGGAGGGCACATTCTGCATGGAGCACTGGGTGTTGTGCACAATGAATCATGGAACACTTCATCGAAAACTAATGATGTAATGTATGGGGATTAACATAAGAATAAAATTTAAAAAAAAAAAAAGGAGCTTCAAAGTTGCATAGTAAATAGTGTGGATACAGGAAGGGGTGAAAAACTGTGTCTGTTTTTGCAGTCTACCACAGGAGTAGAATCTGGGACAGTGGTTGCTCAAAAATGAATGAGCTCCAGACAATCATACACTTTTTCCTCTCCATACACTGCTTTTTCCTCACTAGGAAATGAACATGGAATTTCAAATAGTGAAAAAGAAAACAGGAGTCTAGGAGACTAAGAGCTGGAAGGACTGGGTTTCCCTTGTTATCAACAAGCTGTATCATCTTTAACCAATCACTTTTCTCCTTTGAGTCTCTGATTTTTCAGCCTGAAAAAAAGTACAATAGAATATTTAATCTTAAGGCATGCCTTGGAGGTCCTATATTCAAATCAGTTTATTCCCTATAGACCTGTCCAATTAGTCACCTATCTAAAGCATTGTGTGGGATGTGTATTCTCCAGCACCTGATCATGCCTCATCCATAGTAGCACTGAAAAATACCTGGATTAATTTATCCTAGCTTGTCTCCAAGATGAAGATTCTGTAACTGAAACAACTAGACCTCTTAAAGGCAAACCTGATTAGATTTGGTGGATATGATTTTCTTCTGTATCTTTTCAACATGGGTCCACATCAGCAGGACAAAAATATTTCTATTCTTACAGCCCAGATGATGGAGGATGAGCTTCCAAGAAGGGTTAGCACATTTTGGTCTTGCTCTGTTCTTTTGAGCTAAGACATGCTCCTTCTAAACTGGATGTGTCTCCATTTCGTTTCCTCTGACTAGTGAAAAACACTCTGGCAGACAAGTGACACACTGTCCAGAATGTAATTATAAAACTAAATTTGTAAATTAAAGAGGGGTGTGAGAAATACAATCTTCTCAGTTGAAAGTATCAGTATTTGCCATAAGATGTTTGCCCAAACAGGTAATATGCATACCTATCCTTCATACAACCATAAAATTCTTCATATTGGCCCCATAATTTACTAAAGCCTTGTATTCTCTAATCCCCACTACTGTAACTGACACGTAGTATGTGCTCATTAAATACTTATGAAATTAAGTCTATTTGTTGGGGGGGGAAGAAATTTACTTAGTATATTAAGGTTGTATTTGCATGTTGCCAAAACATCTAGTTGAAAAATGAAAACTCCAGTAATTTCGATGCCAAATTATGCCACACATTCAGACATCTGGGAGACATTTGGAGCATTTTTCTTTCCCCCTGAATGTTTCAGTGTCCTGTAGAGGCAAGCCTCAGGAAATGGCTGTGGGTGTTTGATTTGAGGGGAGTGTGCAATGTGGGAGGTAGGATGGTGAAAGTGACTTCTGGAAGGGGGTGTGATGGTAAAGCCAAACTGAAAATTGGTTCACTCCTCTAAGCTGATTGTCATGTAAATTTGTGCTAGTTTTTGTTTTTCTTTTTTCATAATAAGGCTGTTAATAGCAAAGAGTCCATTTCCCCTCACTCAACAATCTCACACCAATAACTCCACGGGACATAAAGTTTAAGAAAATCATCTTATAGCAACTCAGTGGAATTGTACTCATCTGTTACAAACAGAAAGCATGAGGGACTTGAATATTTATAATATTTATAATACATGGCCAACTAGAAAAACACAGAATATAAAATGTCCTAGACACTAACAATACAAATAGCTAATGTGCAGAGGAGTAATGAGTGGTATCTTGTAGGAATAGGCCTTGTCCGCTCAAGATTCCACCCTGCCTCACTCACAGTTACTGACCACTCTCCACTGGCATTGCAGCTCCATGGGTGGGCAGTTTTTTCTGGTTCACGTATCACTCCTTTAAAACCAAGATGTTTATTAATTCATTTATTCAATATTGATCATGAGCTTGCTCTGAGCCAGGCACCAGCTCATAATGTCTGTCTTTGAAGGGCTCTCACAGCCTAATGGGGTAGGGAGACACGTCAATAAATAATTTTTAAATATAAATTTAGTATGAAAAATGATTTGACAAAATGCTACAGGTCTTTTCAGCAGTCTTGGGTGGCCTGCAACACGCGTAGAGGCCAACTCTAATCCTCCTACGGCAGGCAAGGCAGCAGGGAACATCTAAAATGACAGGGCAGCAAAGGACTATAGAGATGGGACTCCTTGTTTCCTAAGGGACAGTCCTTTGGCTATATACTTCCTGAAAAGGATTCCTTGTCCCTCAAAACCATTAAAGCAAGAAACAGTTTTCAAAACCATGCATTTTTGACATGTATATCTTTAAAATTATCAATCCAGGGTGCCTGGGTGGCTCAGTCGGTTAAGCGTCTGCCTTCGGCTCAGGTCATGATCCTGGAGTCCCTGGATCGAGTCCCGCATCGGGCTCCCTGCTCGGCAGGGAGTCTGCTTCTCCCTCTGACCCTCCCCCCTCTCATGTGCTCTCTCTCATTCTCTCTCTCTCAAATAAATAAATAAAATCTTTTAAAAAAATAAAATAAAATAAAATTATCAATCCAAAATCCAAAAAGCTAATTCTACTCTCCCCCTAAACCCATATCTGAATCTTCTGGATTCTTTCATTGTCACATCCCAAATCGACCAATTTTTTTTTCCCCTCGGTGTATAATTTATATAAGAAAACTAGATCGGTATGCTTGTTCATGTTTCCAAATTAAGTGGTTAATGTCTTCCAAATTAATATTAAATTACTGTATTAATTATAATAAAAAATTATCAGAACACATTGCCCCACCCTGGCATCTCTCCTCTCCTTGTTCCCTACCAATTCGAGGACTCAGAGACCCAAGATTCACACTTGGAGTTATACTAGGGAGCCCACTGCTTACTACGCTTGGAGCCTCCAAGGTCCCCGTGGGTGAAGATGGCAGGGAATTCACGAGAATTGGCTCTAAAATTGCCATCAGGTATAAAAGCTATGCATAAACATTAGATTCCCATCGTTCACCGGTTCCCCAGATGTCACCGATAATTGAGCTCATTCCTAAACATTGAAGAGTCGTGACCAACCAATTCAAAGTGTTCAAGATTCAAGGAAAATCCCTCAGTGAAGACCCTCCTCTCCTCCTCTTTATTTTTTAAAAATACTTTTATATAAGCTAAGTCTGTTTAAATTGATTATCAAAAGCCACCGAAAGGGGTTAGCTTGAAGAGTGTGTGGAAGGAGCTCAGGCAGTAGGACAGGGCAGCAATACTCTTATGTGGCTGAATTTACACATGAGCTTCAATTTTATTCGTTGCTAGTTGTCCTGGGCTAACTCCTTCCTCCTTCCTTATATTTGCCTGGCTAAGTCAGTGGCTCCCAGAAGATAGGACCCAGGCAATCATCTCTATCTGTCATATCCCAAGTTGACTTGGATGGTAACTAAGTGATAGTTTCTTTTTCAAGTGGTAGATTTTTTTTTTACCATTTAAGCCATGATAGAAAAATTATGTGACAAGAGTCTAGCTGTTTGAGGAATGGAAAAGTCATTTAAGGACAAAAAGAGGTAAAAAGAACTTGTGACTAATCAATATATTGTGGGTAGGGGAAAAAAATGGCCCATTTCAAAGGGGAAAACAAAGTAGTATTAAAGAAATCCAGAATTTTCCATAACTTCAATCGCACTTCTTTTTCCAAATGTGTGTTCTTTTAAATGATTAAGGTTTTTAACAATCCAGAATAAAAGAAGCAAGGAGTAAAAGAAAATAAATCTTTCCATAGTCAAAATTTGCAACATTGAAACTAGCCAACAAAAACACAGGCTCACTTGGAACCAGCTCTTGGCCATAATTAAATTAGAATGTGTTTAAATTCTTAATGGCATGGTATTTTACACTGAGTTTGAAATATACACCTAAATACTCCAGCCATCATGAGTTATTAATATAAAGTGCCCAATAACTAGAGAAGTATTGCAGCATATTATCACTCCTCCCTGGCTAATGAAACCAATCATCCTCTCCAGCATTTTAGCCACACAAACCAGAATCACTCTCTTTGTAGCTTGAAAGGTTTCAGAAAGCATCGGAGCAGCTAAAAGGCAGCCTTTTTGCTTGATGAAACAACCCTGAAATAAATGTTAGGTGGTTTTTCCTGAAATGTGTGTGTGTTTTCTTTTCATGCTGTCTGCATGTCCGCTTCTCTACATAGAATAAAAAATCCATTCAGATCCCAAGAGACACAACAGCATGATCACAGTTTACTAATTGTTATCTGGAAACCTCTGTATAACAGGAAGACCAATTTAGAAAGCGAAATCTGCCTGTTCAGTTATTGAGCTTATTTTGATAATGATTTTGCTGAAGTAGATCTATTAAATGGCCCTTGGTAATAGGTTATGGAAGTCTGCTGAATTCAAACTGGTAAGAAATAGTGTAGGCATCAAGCAACTCTACAATCAAAAGTTTAATTAAAATTAGGGCTGGCTATGGGACGCCTCGGTGGCTCAGTCAGTTAAGCGTCTGCCTTTGACTCAGGTCATGATCTCAGGGTCCTGGGATCGAGTCCCACATCAGGCTCCCTGCTCGGCAGGGAGCCTGCTTCTCCCTCTCCCCCTGCCTGCCGCTCCCCCCTGCTAGTGTTCTCTATCTCTCTGTGTGTCAAATAAATAAATAAAATCTTTAAAAAATAAATTAATTAAATTAAATTAAGGCTGGCTAAACCCTTTAACTAGTAGGATTCATGGGACCACATTCAGGCTCAGAGCTTTGGCAAGAACTGTGGTCTCTCCTCTCTAGACATTTTGGCATAGACCCAGGGCAGTTATGCCAAATGTGTTTCAGTGTGCTCTACCCATTGGACTAATGATTGGACTAATGATCCTCCTAATCATTAGGCCTGGCCTTGTAAAGCAATCTTCATAAAAATAGGTGCCAGAGAGTGACAGAGTCAGAATGGACAAAATATTGCCAATACTGTAAGAACGGGGGATTGCTAGCAGCTTTCTCACCATGGGGAAAAGGTGAATTGATCTCAGAATCCTCTTACAAGCCTAGCAAACTAGTAGAGAAGAAGGGACATTTTCTAAGGGGGAGAATTTAAGATCCAGGATGGAATTTTATACCAAATAGACATTTTGAGATAATAAATAAGAACCTATTTGATTGATCAAGGACTTGCTAATGACCAAACCCAGACCATGGCTAGATTTCATCCAACGTCCCCTTGGGAAGCCCAGAGCCTAACAGAAACAAGGGACAGCAGAAGCCTAGGGGGAGGCACAGGGGAGTCAGAAGATGAGGTGAGCCATGTGCAGAGAGTCCCCAAGTTAAACCATGTCTTAGGAATGAGCACAGAGCTAAAAGTGTAAGGCAAAACTGAGATATCAGAAGCTAGATGGTAAAGAACAGAGGAGATATGGAGGAGTTAAATAAAGAATGGAAACGAGCAAGTCCAAGGCAATAGTTGACATTGGAGCTACAGGTTAAAGTCTCATTTTCATTGGTGTCAGCAGCTCGGGCTTGGTTAAGTCAGGCTCCTTTAAAGGTACAGGGATGGATGGAAGATTTATGTTATGTTTTGAAGGGTTCCTATACCAATAAAAATAACAACCATTACTGCTACTCACTGAGCATTACTCTATGCTAGATTTCATTTTAGGGGTTTTTATTTATATTAGAATATTAATTACAATAGTAATAACTACCATTAATTGAGCATTTATATGTGTCCAGAACTATGTCAAATGTTCCAAATACATTCTTTTTATTTAATCCTGCAACATCTCTGCAATTGGTCTTGCCATTGGTTTATTATTTTTATGTTGCAGAAATGAAACTGAGGCTGAGAGAAGTTAAGGATCTTGTCCAAGTTCACATAGGTCAGAGTAGCAGAGCCAGCATTTTTTTTATTTAAATTCAATCAAATAACATATAATGTATTGCTGGTTTCAGAGGTAGAGGTCAGTGATTAGTCTGTCTTATATAACACCTAGTGCTCATTACATCACGTACCTTCCTTAATGTTCATCACCTAGTTACCCCTTTCCTCCTCCCCTCTCCCCTCCAGAGCCAGTATCTGAATAGAGTTTTTGTCTGAATATAAAAGCCAGGCTGTTTCCCAAGGTTGAGTGACAGTGCCAACAATAGGAACAGAAAGACTGATAGATATGATATGGAATGTGTCCATGACAGCCTATTAAGCTCAACAGTTTTGAGATTATAAAGGCATTTACCCTTATAACCATTCATTGTTCCAAATAATCCATTAATATAATAAATACCTGGACACTTACGATTGCACCTGATGATCATGTACAAGAAGAAGAAAGAGGAGAAGGAAGAAATGATGATGGCATGACTATGATGATGAAGATTATGATGACACCAATGACTACAGAAGCTAAAACCACCCTCATGTTTAGACAGTGTTATATGGTCGCCTATGGGGCATACTTTAAGTGGTACCAACAATGCCTTCCCACCTATTTCCACTTACTATATAAAACCTCTCCAAAGGAGACACAGAACTTTCTTCCCATGGTTAGAGACAAAGTTTAAAGATAGCTCTAAGAGAGGTAACTGTCCTAAATTTACTTGAGGATATATTAACATATCAAAAACCATCTCTAAGAAGTGTTTTTGATAAAGACATAATGATAGAAAGGATAAAAAATGGGATAGACGTAGACTGATCAGAGGGAAGGGAAGGAAATATTCATTTGGTTCACAAGTACTTATTGAGCAATTCTATGACTCAACCATTTAAGAGTTGTTCCCATTTTCAGGGATGGAAACTGAGGCTCAGAGAGGTCAAAAAATTAACAGTGGTGCAGCCAATGTCTGAGTCCAAAGCCAGTTTTATTTTTGCTGAACCTAGCCTGGCCCCAGGGACTTCATAAGTAAACAGATGAAACCCTCAGATGGAATGGCAAGACCATATAATCTATGGATCTCCCCAACACCACAGGCCTTAGACCAACACCAAGGTCCAAAAAGAACTCTGGCTGCAGAATTTGATTCCTGAAGCTGCCAATAGCCAGTCCTAGTTCTGATCATGGTAATTCGCATAAGGGACAGAAGGCTTTTTTTGGGTTGGAACACATAAACTCATAAATATTACATATAAACTTATAAATATGCATGTTGGTCTCAAAGTTTTGTAACTAGCTCATCCAAAACTTGTATGAGACACTTTAATATCAAAATGTCAGTTGAAAGCCATATAGTGATAAATCCCCCTCCCCAGCAAGGGAAAGAAAAGTCCAAAATGCTACCTTGAGTGAGCATTTAGTCACAGGGCCAAGCAGTGCCCACGGGAAGATTACTGAGGTTTCCCTATCCTTCACCAACCTGAGCCACTTCTCTCATTGACCTCCTCTTCCCCACAACTTCCTCTTTTCATGTGCTCAAGCTGTGTCCAGGGAGAGAAGTGCTAATCCCTCTTGAACAACCTGTGGCTTGGTCCCTCAATTGAAATCCCTTCAGTTGAGGAAGCGATACCTCCAATCATCACAGCTACAAAATGTGCCTGGAAATTGACTCTCACGATGAGATAGCACAGAGAAAGTATAGAAAGCACATAACTGCAAAATACAGAGTATCAACAATAGCTCATATTTGGTTTCATTCCATTTTTTCCCCAAAATTTACCTTAGTAGAGAGAAGTTAAAATATTACTCTTAAAGAAAGAGGGCACAAATCACATGAATATTAACAAGAGGTAAAGCAGGTGGTCTAACAAAGGCTTAGTGAATGCGCTAAACAATCCTTTGAGGAGATATTTAAGTCATCATAGTTGGCACTAATTATAAATGGAAACCATGTCTTTTTCTTAAGACTAAGGAGAAATGCAACCATTTCTGCACATGCCAGATATAAGTTAACTAGATCCTGACTTTCATTACCATGCCTGATTCCCCAAACACAGATTTCATCTTAGAAACTGTTATGAGCTCAACTGTGTTCCCTCCAAAATTTATACATTGAAGTCTTAGCCCCCAGTACCTCAGAATGGGACTGTATTTCAACATATGGTCTTTAAAGAGGCAAATAAGTTACAATAAGGTCATTAGGGTGGGCCCTAGCCCAATGCAACTGGTGTCTTATAAGAAGAGGAGATTAGGACACAGATACGCACGGAGGGAAGTCCATGTGAAGACACTCGGAGAGAGGTCTCTGATAAAAGCAATCCTACTGAAACTTTGATCTCAGATTTCAAGCTTCCAGCATTGTGAGAAAATAAATTTCTTTTGTTTAAGCCACCTAGTCTGTGGTACTTTGCTATGGCACTCCATCAAACTAATACAGAATCCAAAACTGTGGATGTTTGACATGGATAAATCTAGGACAGTTCAGCTGAAAGAAATCTGCTATACACTTGCTTGCTTCCCATGATCATTTCCATTCAACTCTCAAAACCAGTGAAAGACAGAGTACGCCATCCTAGAACTGGGTGAAATAACATCTCTTTCAAAGCCCTGAGACCCCAAGTACAAGATGAAGTTAGATGGGTAAAGAGTTCCTGTGTCTACCCTAGTTCCTAACAAATTCTACCAGTCATAATTAGTCTTTCTCCCCTGACCACTGCAAAAGCCTCCTTAGTGGTAACCCACCTCTCCAACCCTACCCCCTCTAATCCAATCTCAGAGCAATAAAGCAATCTTCTCGACATTCAGCTCTGGTTTAAGAGCCTCCAGTGCTTTCACGTTGTATCTGGAATAAAATCCAAACTCCTTAGCCTGGCCCAGAGAGCCCTCTAGGATCCAGCCCAGCACTGTCTCTCCACCTTGAGCCTGAGGCACTTTCCGCCTTGCACACACACACCTCCCAGCACTTTCTGCTCTTTGAACATGCTAAGCGCTTTCCTGCTCCAGGAATAGCATGCCTTGACTGCGACTACCTCAAGGATACATTCTCCAACCACCCTCCTAAAATACCTGTCATTCTCCATCCCACCCATGCTCCATTTCTCCATGGCAAGTATTATAATTTGCACATGTTTCACTTACTCTTCTGTGTACTTGCTTTGTCTCTAACCATGAGGTCAAGGACTCTGCCCGATTTGTCACCATTATAGTTCCATGGTTGAATGAATGAATGAATGAATGAATGGATAAGAAACACAGAGGGGGAAACCACTTTGTAAACTCTAAGGCATTATGTACATGCAAAGTAGAATTAGTAGGTACGAAGACCTATTAAAGCAGAACCTGTGTCTTCTTTTCTTCCCAAACCTCATTCCCTCCGTAAAAGGTAACTGAATTGATTAATTTAGTCATCATTATTTGAAAATGATGTGATAAATGAACTATCATATCCAAGAACTTATGATTTATAGCAATTTATGTGTTCTAAAATAGTTTCACATATTTTATCTCATGTAATCTTTACAACTTCCCTGTGAGTAGGCATTCTTACTCCCACTCTACAGAAGGGGAAACTGAGGCTGGGGTGCTAAGTAAACTGTTCAAGTCTCTACAAATAATAAGTGATAGAACCAAGACTCCCACTATCCCACTGCCATCATCAATCTCAATTAGATTGCTTAGTAATTATCCCTCCTGGGCCAATGGTGACAAATAACAGGCAAGGGTAGGAAGACCCATGCTCATGTAAAAAGAGATTGTCCTGTAAGTTTGTTTGGCTGCAGGGAAAAGGCTTTTCTTAGAATGAGCTTTTTTGAGCCGATAAGGGAAGATTTTCCTTTGTACTCTATTTTTCCCTTTATATATCAGCTCTAGAATGTAAGTATATTTTGCTAATACAGTCTAAAGTAGTTCTGTCTTCATTCTATGCCAAGGGAAATTTCTCCAGAAATTATTTTGCTCTTTATAATATAGCATTATACTGTTGACAAATGAAAAGTTTATTACTACGTCTTCTAGGGTTAGCTTTCCCATATACTGAATTAGGTATCTTTTTCCCAGAGGATAATTTAGTTCTGTGAATATTATTTTACTCATTAAACATATTTATTTAATGCTGTTATTATCAAACCAACATTTATAACAGATTATATTCTCTCTTATAATGACATTTACAGAATAATTTTGCTAAGAAAATTGATTCTGTGGTCAAAGTTGAAAGACAAATGGCAAGACATGAGAAAAGTATTTATAACTTATATAATGGTAAGGGTTAGCATCTCTAGCATAAAAAATGTCCAAGTGAATAGGAAAAAAACTCAATGTAAAAATGAGCCCAAGAAATATGAATATGAGTTCACAGACACATGAAATTATCCAGATAATAAAAAATAATAATGAAGACACAACCTCATTAACACTTTAATGCACATTAAAGCAGTATTTGCCAAAAATATTAGTAGAAACTCTTAAAGCTAAGGACATCCATATAAGCAAAAACATTGTGAGGTGCCCATTATTACATTTTAAAGGGTAAATTTACAACAACCATTTAAATTTAAAATGTGTACTGATGACTTCCTTTTCTAGGACTATATCTTCTTGAAATACTAGCATAATTATATGTCAGCATAATAGACTTATATTTAAATAATTTTTTAAAAGATTTATTTATTTATTTGACAGAGAGAGACACAGCCAGAGAGGGAACACAAGCAGGGGGAGTGGGAGAGGGAGAAGCAGGACTCCCACCGAGCAGGGAGCCCGATGCGGGGCTCAATCCCAGGACCCCGGGACCATTACCTGAGCCGAAGGCAGACACCCAATGACTGAGCCACCCAGGTAAATGCCACTTGCACCCATGTATTTGACATTAGGTCCCTGGCCATCCTGGACACAAGTTTTCATTTGGAAATTTTGCTCAATAAGAACTGAGTAAAGTCTCAATAATAAATGCTTACTGATTGGGATTGAAAAGATACTGCAACTGACAAAGCCCTAAGAACATTCAAAGAAGTTGCTATCATGTTCTTCAGGAATGCTCTCTCCCCCTTAAACCACAGTATAATGGGGGAAAAAAAAAACAGTTTGGAATCAGTCATACGTGAGTTCTGATTCTTATTCCGATGCCTGCTAGTTAGGTGACTTTAACTTTCTAAGCCTCGGTTTCTATATCCATAAGATGCATGTAGAAAACTGATATCTGAAAGAAAAACTCAGATCTCAGTTAGTTGTTGGTTGGAATAAATAAATAATAGCTGTATATCACCCAGCAAAATTCATGGCACATATTACACGCTTCAACAAATACTAGTCCCCTCTGCTCCTACAATCTATAGGTCATGGAGCTGTGCAGAAAAGAAGAGAAAGCTGGGAGCAGACAACTCTACTGTTCTAGGATTCATTACTAATTCATCTTCCTATATTTGTTCAGACCTGTTGTGAGAGACGCAGCGCTTGGTTCTCCAGGTGCAAATACACAAAGCATATATCCTGTCATCCAAACGGGGACAAAGGAATTCCTCATAATTCCTATGGACAAAACAACTGGCTCTCTTTTTTAGCAAGGCTAATAACTGAAAATGACCTAATTAATATGATGAGAAGAAGAGTACTGAGAGTTTAATATGTGCCAGGCTCTATTTATTCTCTTCACCTTATGTGGATTATCCCATTTCATCCTTTCAAACCTGGAACGCGGGTTTTAATATTGTAGGTCTTATTGGTCAATGAGGAGGAAACTTGCCATTTCAGGGCACCAAACTGATGTGATATGATTGACATGGGTTAGGCCCCAGTTCAGAGCACACAATGCTGAAATGCACTCCCCTGGATCTATAAAGATGGATACGAATCAGTATGATTCAGGAGGCATACTTGATCAGAAAAATAAATAAATAAAAACTATTACTTGGTCAAAGCCCAGGATTTGAACAGTTCATCATAAAGTGAATGACACCTGACTTACATCAGAGTCGGCCCAACAGGGTAGCCAATTCAAAATCTCCATGGAAGAGAGAGACACACTTGTTCCACGGATCCATTTCATGGACCATGGACCACTATCCCGGTCCGGAATACATCATCTGTTCATTCAGTAAATTTTTGTGATTAACTCCTATGTGCCAGGGACTGTTCTGGACATTGAGAATACAACAGTGAACTGACAAAAAATATCTGCATGGATGTGAAGACACTTAACAAACGAGTACAGTATGCACTTCCGGTGAAGAAAAGTGCTATGCAGAAAAATAAAGCAGGAGCGGGGAATTGGGAACTTTGACTGGGGGAGGATGTCAACCTGTGGCCCACAACCTCAGTAAGTCGGGAGGCTCACTCTGAATCTCCAGGCGAGTAAATGCACCAAAGCATTTACTGGGGAAAAATAAACAGAAAAGAAATAGAGATAATGAAGAAACAAACAGGTATATTACCATTTTTATACCAGGGTTTGGTGTAAGGGTCCTGATTAGTACTGTAAACACATTAATATTGTATGAGTGTTATCTGCCTCCTAAAATATTTACAAGAATATGATAAATTAGACTTATAATTTTAATTAAATATTTAGAAATCTTAGATTTAACCAGTAATCACTGTTTACATGTTTTCAAAAATGTCATTGGTTAAATTCATGACTTTTTATTATTCGTTGTATAAACAGTACATAAAGAGAGAAATCTGTAGCTTTTAAAATTTTTTAAATACTCGTAGATGAATTCATAAGATTAATAAAACGGGCATGAAAAAAACTGAAAAGAGAACAGAGCATTTCTCTCTATGAACAAAAGCCCTTCAAACACATTACACATGAGAAAACTGAGCCCCTGGGAAAGTTAAGTAACTTACCCTCGTTCAGTGTCCCGTGGTTTGTGACAAAGCCACCAAGTATTTGAATATGACCACGCCATTAACAGTCTCCCAAAAATAATATTAAATGCTTAAAGTGTATAGCATAGAACCTGGCACACGGTGGGCATTCGATATATCTCTCCTCCTGACCCCAGCTTAAATCAAACTGTAACCAGGGAAATCCAAAATACTACCCAAAGTGCACATGCACACATGCACACACCATTCAAACAGTATGAGGTAGTCCTAAGAAAGAACCTCCATCTGTTCCCTTCCCTCCCAGCTCTTACCAAATCAGACCTCTCAGAATACAGACACTCATCTGATGTGGTGTGGTCGCTTCACCCATTAAAATGGTCTGAGTGGGCAGCTCATCAATGGCTTGGTGATTGTGGTAGGCAGTTGTAAAGATGGCCTCCCATTGAACCAGGCCTCCCTCTATTCATAATCTTGGGTAATCACCTCCCATGGAACCTGGACTGTTCCCCATGACTCACTCACAACTAACAGATGAGGAGGAGTGATGCCACAGGACTTTGAAAGGCAATTAGAAAAAGCCTTATGACCTCTGTCCTGGTGTCCTGGAGCACTTGCTCTTGGGGAAAACCAACCACCACATCAGAAGTCCGACTACCATGAGACCCCTGTGCTGTGAAGATGCCCAAGCTAGCCATGGATTGAGGTTGTTAGAGAAAGAGATGCCCCAACAGCCCCCACCAAGTGTTCCAGCCTGAGAGCTAGCAGTGTGCGTGATGAAGACTTCAGGTGCCTCCAGCCTCAGCCACCATCTGACTACAAACACATGAAGATCCCCAAAAAGCAAAAATTGCCCACCTGAACCCATCAAGCCCCAGAACTGTGAGATCATGATAAATTATTGCTGTAGACCACTGTGTTTTGGGCTGCTTTGTTTTGTTTTGTTTTACACTGCAGTGGATAAACACCTTGCAAGCACTCCATTTGGCATTTTCTCAATGTATTTTTTTTTTTTTTTGGTTTATAGACCCTATGTTTTCCTAGATATTAACTACCCATCCATAAATGTCCAGTCAGCATGCTCTTTTTCTCCTCTATCCATATTCAGAATAGTAATAACATACACTTTATCTAACATTTCAAAATTACCACCTATCATGACACCCAGACAAAGAATATTTTCTTTCTCCTTTTCCAGGAAATGGTTGAAAATGAACTTAATAATGAACATTTTCCAAGCAACAGTATACTCCAGAACTCATGGGAGTTATAAAATAACCCAAAACTAAGAGGGTGAAATGGCTCACCCTCTAAATTCTTTATATCTTGAAGTCTTTGATTTAAATCATTATTTTAAAAAAAATCAAATCACACAGTGCTCTTAATAAAGCATTATTATTTCAGGAAAAAGGATAAAACTTTCCAAATGCAAATGTTTAGCTGGGGTAGAGTCTTAAAAGATTCCAAGACATTAGTAAGGAGATGGATTGCTTTGCTATTACAAGTCTAGGTTACAGTATCACTGGAACCAAATTCCCTTCAGATTAGTCTTTACTCAAAATGAATGTTTGTAATTATGAAATGAAATAAGTTTTAATTTGAATTGCCTAAAAAGGGGAAACCAAATATTGTGTAATTACAGGAGAAGAAATTTGAGATGGAAAACAAGATAGTGTTATTTACAAGTAAAAAGGCTTTTATGGGATTATGGGGCTTTAATGTGCATATTTGCAGGATTTGGGGTGGCAGAATTTGGAACTAAAATATTTTTCATCAGCATTTATTTACAGTCTGCGTGCAAGAAATGGAATCCCAGACACATCTGATATTGGGCTTATTTAAACCTTTTATATCCCTACTAAATCTGAAAAGACTCAAATGTTAGCCACACATAATGGAAGTAATCGTGGAGTGTGTGATAAAATAAGTATTTGAAAACCACATGCAACTTTTAGGCTCAAATCCAGAACTATAAAATCCACCTAGAGACATAATGAGCCTGACTCTCCTTGGAGGAGGAAAAGCAGTGAGGAGGAAAGCATGCCCTTATTCTCCCCACACAGTTCATGGCACCTGAATGCAGCCCACAAGTGGCCTGTAACTGCTTTACAGCAAAGCACCATTTTGCTTCCCTGTAAGGCAGCTTTTTCTTATCCTCCACGAAACTGGGACTTCAGAGACTTTGTGTCTTTATCTTACATTTCTCCTGTCCCCTTCTGAAGCCCCACTTTCCCTACCCCTGAGACTAGGACCCTAGGTCCCAGGTCTGCCCCAGTTATTCTCCCCACAGCCTGCACCACTCCACTTTGGTAGCCCCAAACCTTTCTCCTCAACTTTTTCTGGGAGAAAGGCTTCAAACTGAGGATCTCCTTCCTCTGGCAGGGACAAACTAATTTACACTAACCCACCCTTCCCAGAAATATTACCTCCTTAAAAGGCGTGGCAAAGACAGCTCACGGTTCGCCAGATGTTTTTGTCCTTCTTCCTATACTGCACTAATGTGCCTGGAAAGCAGTTGCCCAGCCAGGCACTCCATTTCCCAGACTCCCTTGCAGTCAGCTATGGCCACATGGGTGAGTGCTGGCCAATGAAATAGAGACAGAGTGCTAAGTGCTACTGTTAAGTCTGGCTCATGAACATCTCCCATAGAGCTCTTCTCCATGCTCTTTTCCCCATTCAGCTGGCTGGAAGGGAGGAGATCCCTAGGGTGATTTGGCAAACCTCCAACAATCGGGTCCCTGAATGGAAGACGGCCATCCTGAGCACATATTTGCCCTCCAAATGTGATTAAAGAGCAAGTAATACACATGTTGGGTCTCTCTCTTTTTAACTTGAGTTAGCCTACCATAAACACTACTTAGTCCAAAGGAATCATTCTCCAATGACAGAGAGACAATGTTGGACAGAATTGGGAGGGTGAAGGAAATTTCCCAATTCCCTGCAAATTGCCTTGTTTAAAAGTTACTCACACATACAACTGTCTCAGTTGACCTCTGGTAAGGGTTTGCCATTAATCAGTCATTGGTAGACTCTGCCCTCTGGCTGCCTTCCTGCCCAAAGACCTTCTGCAACCTAGTTCAATAACATCTGTACTCAATAGTCATTACTGAGTCTTAGATATTTTCAACAAGTTTTCCCAGCATATCAATTTAGAAATTCACTGATCAATGAAAATCTCCTGTGTCATGGTCTCATTATTTGTTCATTCACTCATTCATTCAAATACTTTCTCAACACCCCAAATATCAAGTATCCTGCTAGGCATTGACTGAACACAGACACCTTCCTGTCCATTAAGTGCCAGTAAGTAAAGGAATGGTCGTGGGGACAGATAGGAATTGTAAAATGATAATCTATGTAACTGTCTAATTATCATCGTAGCTAAATTGAACCCATGTTATATGCCAACACCCTACTAAGAACTTGA
The DNA here is from genome assembly GCF_011800145.1 of Mirounga leonina. NCBI lineage: Eukaryota > Metazoa > Chordata > Mammalia > Carnivora > Phocidae > Mirounga > Mirounga leonina. The sequence goes on from NW_023270377.1 coordinate 16,999,119, forward strand.
CATTGTTTATTTTACGTAATCACCCCAACCCTATCCTCATATTACAGATACAGAAACCAAGGCTTGGAGACATTAAGCAACATGCTGAATTTACACAAATAACTACCATTGAGGTGGAGATTTAAGCCGAATTCTGTCTGACTACAAAGTCATTTACTAAGTGTGTGACTTTGGGCAAATTAGTTAAACACCATAACTCTACCTCTCTAATCTGAAATACCATCTCAGTCCCAAAGAAGTAATTTGTACTAAGAGTTAAAATCCAGGACAGAGATGTTTACACTCTCCCTACCCAAAGTATACTTTATAAATACTATGTGTAAAAATCTGGCCTCTTCAACAATTTTCTTGCTTCTGAAATGTCAGTGGAGGGAAGAGGAAGCTTAAATAAATATTTACAGTATTCATATTATGAAAGAATTTTCCAGCTGGTGTGTCTTAAAATGTTGATTGTCTTCACACAAAGTAAGACCCTCCAGTGAAGACATCTCAGACCTCATCTTCACCAGTTGAAACAGTTGTGATAAGGTGACCAACAACGATCACATGACATGAGGGACTCCTGTTCCGGGTGCCTATGTGGGTGTTTCTATGGGTTCTGGAAGAGCCCAGAGGAGAGCGCTTCCTGCCTAAGTTTCCGGGCTGTGAGATGTACCACATCACAAGCCCACTCCAAGCCTGGCTTTGCTGCCAAAAGCACACTCGACCAAATCCCCACACTCCAGGTGCTTATTCAGGCTCAGCCACAGACTGATAGCTAAGCAACCCCTGGAGAACTGAGAAATACACATTTGGAAGACACTTAGAGTCTGTACTGAGAAATAAGCAGAGAGGAAGGCTGCCGGGCAATCGGGGAACAAGCTGATGGGAGCCCTGTGGATGGAGGACTGAGGTGCACTTGGGGATTTTCATTTCCCAGGACGCATCAGTGTTATGTGGAGCTTAATTATGGCTAACTCTGGGAGGTAGGTATAATTATTATTCACATTTCCAGTCAAGGAAACTGAGGTTTAGAGAGGTCTAGGAACTTGCCCAGGATCACAAGTAGGAAGAAGTGAAGGAAAGATTTGAACCTAGGTGTCTCACTCCAAAAGTCTCACTCTTAACAACTTTCAACCCAGTTCAACTGAAGGAGAAAAAACAAAAACCAAAAAATAAATTCCTTTTCATGAATACAGTCCATGTTGCTTGGAATACAGTCCACGTTCCTCCACCCCAGTGGGTGTCATACGATCATTTTACAAACTTGGTTGTTGTTTGGTTATACTCTTTCCCTGCTCCCTCCCACCATCTCCGGGAGCTAAAGCTGGCTTCCCCCTCTCTGAAGAAATAGGAGTTTGAAGTTATCCTATGTGGTTGTCAAAATCTGAGTGTCCCCAGCTGACAACTAGGGTAGTGGGCATTAAGGGGTCACTTGTCCTCCAACCTAGGATACCTGTTACATCCTCAGCCAGCCATCTCTAGCCAGAAGCAAACGTCCTCCTCTTATCACAGGGGAGTGTCTATATCAGGTAAATTGAGGCTCAAGTAGATTTTGTCCAGAGGAAGTTGGAGAGTGGACAAGAATCTCCTTGTGGAGAATAGAAGTCAATAAGCCCATGATCCTACTGATCTGAATCCAGTCTGGCCTGACCAAGAGAGAATCAAATTGCTGGGTCTTAGGGAGGCTTAAGCCAAGCGTTCTCAGTTCTCAGCAATTTTGTTCCCAAGGGAACACTTGGCAATGTCAGGAGACATTTTTGGTTGTCACCACCTAGTTGGAAGGAGTATTACTGGCGTGCAGTGAGTAGAGGCAAAGGATGCTGCTAAACATCCCACAAAGCACAAGACAACTCCACAACAAAGATTATCCAACACCAAATGTCAATAGCACCAAAGTTGAGAAACTCTAGCCTACACCAGTCACTCCCTGGGATGCTCTGGGCCTGGCAACACTGAGCTCTATTTCCCCCTATACAATGAGGAGTTTTCAATGGTCCTTCAGACTTCTGTTGGCTAAAGGAATCAAAGCTTGGATACACAGTTATTCCCATGTGAGGGCCCATGGAGAAGGAATCAGCGAGGGCAAGAGAGAGAATGGATCCGAATACTGAAGGAGCTAAGGAGCTTGGCCTTGGACAAGACTGCCTTCTGTGCCCTCACCTCCCTCCTCCCTATCCTAGCTACCACCCCTTCCCCATCACCCTGACACTCCAGACTCCCAAAGCCTTGTGGTCCTTCTTCCTTGCAAACCTGTTTCTGGGAAAGGATCCAATGTGAAAGTAAATTATCATGATCCCTCTCTCAGGAATATTGGCATTTTAACCCACATTGTCAACTGTGTAATGTCAGCCTTTTTTTTTTTTTTTTTTTTTTTTTTTTGGTTGGGGAGGCACATTTAGCTTATATAATTGAGTATGAGGCAATGGCAAGTAGGTAGAGGAAGCCTAGGGTTCAGGGCTGACCTGTAGCGGAGGGTCCTTATTGGTAGCCTTGTAGTCACATCACGGAAGGCAACAGTAAAGAGGATAGTAATAGCCACCTATATTTACTGGACACCTGCTCTGGATAGGCACTGCTTTAATTGCTTTACCTGTATCAACTCATTTAATCTTTACAACAGCCCACTGAGGTAATTACTACCACATTCTTTATTTTATAAATGAGGAATTGAGAGCAGAGAGCCCAAAAAACTCACTCAAAGCCCATTAGCAACTGAAGAAGTAAAAGTCAAACCCAAACAGCCTGACTGCAGAGGAGAGTGTGGGCTCTTAGCCACCCCTGCTTCACTCCTGCTTCTTGTGCTATAAAAAGAGCTCCAACCAGGAGCAATGGGCCCCACACTGCACTAGACTCATGTGTGGGGCAAGTCAAACTACACTCGGGGTCATGGGTTCTTTCTTTACAAGGAGATAATTTTAGACCCAGCAATCACTGAGTTCTCTGCAATCACTGACCTTCATTGATTCTTATGGTCCAGATATAAAATTTCAAAATAAGTAGACTTCATCTTACCTTTGGTGCCATTTCTACTGAGCTACATGGTTGGGTATATAACATTCTCTTAAAGAAATATAGCAATAAGAACTTCATCCTATGGGATCCCCACTGCCTTCCCCTAGCATTATCCTCTTGCCCCAAGATAGGTTCAGCCACCAGAGCAAAATCCCAATTCCCTTATTTGGCGGATCTCTTTTGGGTAAAAGGAAAGAAAGCAGAGTAAATACACATCAAAGTATGAATGAATGATGAGCTCCAGAACCTTCTCTTATTCTGCAATGTCAAGCAAAGAACTATCAAGGCAATGGAAAAAGTGAAGATATTTGGGGTATGACAAATTTGGATAGCACTCTTAAATCAGCAGGAGAGAATCTCTTTTCTCTCCAGGTCTAAAATTGGTTACACTGAACTAGTAGATCATTTGTATCCTTTGTATATCATTATGTTTAGCCAAGAGGTAGGCTTAAAGTCAGTGCTCAAAAAGTACTTACTGGTTGACTAAGAAAATAATGCCTCTGTGTACCCCAAGTTTTATTTTAGTAATTGAATCTCCATTGGAATAAAGTTAGAATTTGAATTTAGCTCTTGAAAAATACATCTTTACCACCTAACAAGTCAGGGATTTATTAGAAGGTTCTTACATGCTCTGAGCTGACATCTTCCTGGAGAAGCTAATGACACATACCCAATATTTTGCTTCTCAAAGTACCAAAGCATTTATTAGGAATAAGAATCTCTGGCTCCACCTCAATGCCTTCTGAAATAGACTCTACATTTTGACAAGACCCTCAGATGATTTGTTTGCATGTTAAAGTTTGAGAAGCCTGGGAGGGTTTATTACATTATATTATATTATATTATATTATATTATATTATATTAGGGAGTGGCTAGAGAAGCTACACCTGGATGCATAAGGCTAACTAAAGAATTTGTTTAAATATTGAAGATTACTTTGCACTTTTGGAGTCAATTTGGGCCTAGAGGCAAGAATTAAATACACACACACACCGAGAGGCATTATTTCAGCTCTATAGGATTTTGCAGTCTAGTGAAGGACAGATACATAAAAATACAGTATGATAATGATGGCACTGTAATGACGGTAGATTCTGGAGAGAGGGAAGGGTAGGAGAAATGAGTGGGCTTACCTGTAGACTCAGAGAAAGTTTGGGAATGGAAACAGAATAGTCAAGATCCTTTTAGTTTTCCATTTCAAGACAGAAAACTATTCCAGAGTGTCAAGCAAGTGACATATGTTGCCCATCACCTGGAACAGAAGTCCAAACACTTCTATCCACTTAATCGTGGTACTGGAATTGCTAGGAAGACACAAGTCAGTCAAGCACTGGATAGAACAAAGCTTCAAGCACACAGAAAAGGGAAAGAGTGAGATCAGTTCCAATGGTGGGCATCTGTCCCCCATGGCCAGCAGGTCCCTCCTGGCAGCAGACGCAGGGCAACTGGCCTGCACGTACCCCTCTTGTGCTCCAGTAGAAGGACTCAGCCCCCTCCCCGAAGAGGATAGAAATAGTAGGGTTGGCCAGGTGCCATATATGACACACATGCTTAACCAGAACAAAAGAGCACACACTAAAGCTGAAACAGGAAGAGTTATTTTAACACAAGGCGATAAGCCCAGCACAGGCCGCAAGGACTCTATGTCTTGGCAAGAGAATGTTTCAGGCCCAAAACCCATTCTTATACAGCCATATGGGGGTCAAAAGACTGCCTGCATGAATGTGTGACTCTACCTTTTCCAACAAAGAGGCTTAAAAAAAAAAAAAGGAATATATCGTTTTATGTAACTAAATAGTCTTAGAGTTTTTGGCTTCAGGCATAGGTGTATCCAGGTGCCGAAATCATGTCCTCAGAGACCCAATTTTCTCCATTTCTCATGCTTTTCTCTGCTTTGGCTTCCTCTTAGACACGTTCCCTTCAGATGTTTATCAAGAATGTTCAAGCTTACATTAACTTCAGAATTCCCAGAAGAAATTATTTTGCCAATTGATCTTAGAAACTTCCATTGGCCTGGCTTGGGTCATGTGACCATCTCTCAATCAATTGCTGTGCCCAACAGATCTGGACTTGAATGCTCACTCTATAACTAGCTTGCTTAGTGTGTGGGAGCCTCATTGCTCTCCTCTATAAAATGGCAGACAGTAATGCCCAGGTTATAGTAGCAAATGCAGTAAGTGCTCACTGATGGGTAACTATGATTATTGTCATCATTTGGGGGTCTGTACTCCTAAAGAGGTTGACTTACTTTTTCCATATGGGGAACTTCTACTTTTGTTTTCTAAGTGACCTTCCTTGGTTACACGTTTGTGAAGCCCAACACTATAAACACCTACGTCTGCTCAACATAAGTCCTGAAAAAGAAAGGCTGTTATCACAGGAGCTGGCCCAGTGTGAGTGGCAAGAGCCACAGGAAGAACACCAAACAAGGCAATTTAGATTTTAGACAGATTTTAGACAACAACTTTTTTTTAAAAGAATAAAAATTTAAAACCCTCACAGGGCCAGATTTAAAACATCATTTGTGGGACACCTCGGTGGCTCAATCAGTTAAGCATCCAAATCTTGGTTTCAGCTCAGGTCATGATCTCAGGGTCATGAGATCGAGCCCCCTGTGTCGGACTCCACACTCAGTGTGGAGTCTGCTTGGGATTCTCTCTCCCCCTCCCTATGCCCCTCCCCCGGCTAGTACTCACTCAGCTCTCTCTCGCTCTCGCTCTCGCTCTCTCTCAAATAAATAAATCTTAAAAAAAAAATAAAATAAAACATTTGTCTGTGACTTCCCTTGGCACTTTAGATTCCAATTTGGATCTTAATCCTACTCCATGGGAGAAGGTCTACACAGAAATTTTTCTGCTTCGGAGTCAGAATCTTGATTTCTATCACCTTCCTCTAATTTCTGCACCTTGCTTTCAATTCTGCATCACATTCTCTTGATGGGATTTCCACATGGGGCTTTTGCTGATTAGGCACCCCCCAAAAAGGTCCTTTCTGGGCTCTATTGAGTGAGGCCTGGTAGAAGAAAGGCTGTAACAGGATACGCTTTGGTCAGCTGGAGCAGCAGAATGGTGGACTCAGGTCTTGTAAATATAAATCAGTTCAGAACACATCCTGTAGAAAGGAGGTAGAGCAAGTGCCCAAGGGCATGACCGGCTACAGGTCCCTATCAACCCAGGTAGGGCAGGGTTCAAGCCAGGGCCTACACACACAGAGGATCTGAGGCACATTGTCTTGTCTTGTCAGCAATAACCATCCATATGAAGTTAAACCTCCCCCCATTATAGTCAGAAACACTTGTCAATGAATGATAATGTGTTTAAATTTAACCTATTATTTCTGAGCAATTGATGGAGTCTCAATGAATATTTCCAAGGACAGATCAAGGAAAAACTGCTTATTTATGCTAACAAAAGGTCATCCACAGAATGCACACAAATACTTTGTTGAGAAAACAGAGAAGCTGCATGACAAATACAGCCAGCCTACTGGAGATAGATTTCTTTTCTCAGAAAATACCGAAGAGGGAAGCCGGAGAGGCAAAGAAGGTGGGGGGTGGGAAGAGAGAGTTCCCATCCACAACATCACCTATTGTTTGAATCATTAGAACCTCTTTCTCCTCCCAGGCTCCCATCCTTCCACTTTAAAGGAAAGTGCTTTCTGTAGGATTAAAGTAACTTTCCTATTTAACAGAAGAAAAAAGGAAAAACAGAGGAGAAACACCAAATGCATAACAATGATGACCTTCAAACTGCTGAGCTTTGAGGTCTGGCCTTTGCTCTGTGCTTGTAGAAATCTCTCAATAACTGATTAAGGGATTAACCATCCAATTTGTTCAAAAGAACAACAAGATTTATATACTTACAAGGTCCTGGAAGACATACACCTGAATTAGCATAACAATAACCTACACCAGAAGAGTCAGAAAAGTAATTCACATTTACAGTTTGAATTTTAAAACTAACTACAAAGTAGAAAATGGCCTACCTTGCCACCCACTCTAACAGGATTAAGGAGCACGTGTTGGTTTTATTTGTCCGTCTTAAGCAAACAGGCCTAATTAGAAATGAAAATCGTGGATCAATCAAAAGCAGGTTAACGAAGGACAGATCTATACCTGTTTTATGTGGGGGTCTTAAAGGGATGCCATCTGATTCTAGCAGGCATGAAAGGAAGTGCATTCCCAGCTGCAACAGAGCAGAAAGGACATTAAGCGCTACTGGTATTCTGAAAAAGGTGGGCAAGGCTGGGCTGGAAGGGTGTCATTATGAACAGTGAGCTCACTCCGGGAGGCAGGTATTAGAAAAACAACAGAATCCCAGGCTTTCATTTTTAAATCTGGCCCCACCTCAACTGTGCAAAAAAACTCCTTACTCAAAAGGACAAGAATTAGATTCCCTGTGTCAGTATAAGGGAATCCTGTCCTTTCGGGAAGGTCAGATGACTGGGTTTGGGTATGGGAATTGGTGTGTTGGCCCCAGAAGGAGTCTTGCTGAGCAAATGGATGCAGGCAGATGTATGTGCCCCTGGGAACAGGTGGTGGCTTCGGGCTCATCTATCTGACGAAGTCTGTAAGTCCTCACACAGGATGAGAGGGCTAGGGGAGAACCCGCTGCCACTGCTCCTGAACTGCCACAGAAACCACCCTGTTAGGACTGACCTCTGGCTGCTGGTTCGAATTCCTAAGCAGGGTTTTGTAAAGAAAGTGAGGAAAGAAGAGAGGAATTAGGATTTCACTATAAGAGAGTAGGACCATACACTAAAAAACATACACAGAAGCAAACAAAGGGAAATTACTAACCTGAGTCCAATTTTATCAGGTTTGGCTGACTTTCCTCAGGGCTAGAAGATATTTTGCCCATCATCCCCACTCTTCCTCCATCTTTTCAGCCAAGAAAGTAATTTTAACCAGTCCTTAATTTGATCTTAAATTTTGGCTCCTTAAAAATGTCTCCTAGGGGCTCCTGGGTGGCTCAGTCAGTTAAGCGTCCAATTTCAGCTCAGGTCATGATCTCAGGGTCATGAGCTTGAGCCCCACATGGGGATCCATGCTCAGCTCAGAGTCTGCTTGAGATTTTCTCTGTCCCTCTGCCCCTCCCCCCCACTCACACTCTAAACAAACAAATAAATAAATAAAATCTTTTTTTTTTTTTTAATGTCTCTTTCACAGGATTTCATCATCTTCCTCTGGCCTTTCCAGTCTTCCCTGAATGCTCTTACCTCCGTCAGAATTCAAGTTCACCTTCTCTACTTGGCTGCTCTAAACCTGTTGCTCCTATGTGGGCTTCCCCGTTCTCACCCTGAACCTACTCCCTCAGCTTTGTGATGCAGCTTTTCTTCTTCCAAAGCCTGTTTCAAGTTCACCTTCACAAAGAAGCCTTTCCAGAAGTTTCCACCACACCCTACTTACTAACAGTGACTTTAACCAACTCCCCTGAGCAGTTGCCCATTCATCTGACACTGAGTCAGGTCATACTGTTTTCCTTACTGTGTCTTTATTTGCGATTATCTTGTGCCTCATCCTGGGGTGTCCCCACACACACACCCCCCCAAGGGCTCTTTACTGTGCTCTGAACTTCCTCAGTCTTCAGCACTGAGCACTGCCCATGCTATAAACACCCTGCTTGTCTGTGGATCAGGGACACACAGAAACAAGCTAATTCAATTAAAAACAGGCTCAACACACAATCAAGCTCATCATCTAATTCCAGGCACTAATCCATATGTGAGGAGTGAACCCAAGTGGCTTGAGTTTTTGTTGTCGTTCCTGGTTTGGTTCTGATAGAGATATGCAAACCATGTTGTCATATCACATCACTTCTTGACTTTTTTTTTTTTCAACTCCACTTGAGTCTTCTTTCTGTGCTGTCAAGACATAGGCCCATAATCACAGTAATCCCAGTTTCTGAAAGCAGAATCCGGCGGCACAGTCTGACAAGGGTATTTTTCCTATTTGTAAATTGACCTGAGAATAGCCTAATGATATAAAGGTAAGTCCTCTAGGGGCCCCTGGGGGGCTCAGTCAGTTAAGGGTCCGACTCTTGATTTTGGTTCAGTTCGTGATCTCAGGGTCATGAAATCAAGCTCAGTGGCAGACTCCACGCTCAATGCCTGCTTGGGACTCTCTCTCCTCTCTCTGCTCCTCCCCAGCTCCTGCACACTCTCTCTCTGTCTCTTAATTTAATTAAAATAAAGGTAAGTCCTCTGTCTTTTTACATTAAGCAAATCACCTATCACCTTTGTAGACAGGAATAAAAGTTACATTAATTTGAGAATTTAGGAAAATCAAGAACATGTCATCACCACTGGTAGAACAAAGAAATCCTGTTTAATTCCTGTAATTCTTCCAGCCAGAAGCCATGGTCATCCAGAAAATAAGCCCAGTGCATGGTAAATAGGATTCTGAGATTAGCAAATGAGGCACTCATAGATTTGTTTATTCCGTGTCTCTGACCCAGCTCCTTTGCAGCAAAAGGAAAACATGAGTGTGTGAATCTTTCAGAATGAATTCCTGGCACCTCATCAGAACTAACCCAAATAACCAAGGAGGATTTGGACTGAGAGTGGCCCAGAGCCAGCCGTGGGGACGACTAGACTCAAATTCGGAGCTTCAGTGAACAGGCAATAAGCACAGGTCCCAGGGTGAGAGGAGGTTGGGGGTTAGGGGAAACAGGAAAAGGTAATTCAGACAGAGGTTGTGCTCAGTAGCAGCTCTCATTCTCAAAGATGCCAGAATATCACTTGGGGCTTTACGATGTAAAAATAGCCAAAACTGATCCTTTTTTGTGTTCATCAAAGTGATTTCCCAGTAGGGTGGCTTTGAAAAGCATCACAAAAGTGAAAAAGGTTCTCAAACCCTACCTCCTCCTCCTCATGCTCTCCAGGCTCTTGGTAATAAGTTATCAAACGGGTTACTCATACAGCAACCTCAATCTCAAGAGTTAACTTTATGGAAGTATTTTTTGTTAACACTTGTCTCAGACACAAATGGATATAGTAGGTCACTTAGTTTTTACAAGGCAGTAAAGGAGGGGTTTCCAAAGAAACATTCATGCTTTATAATATGAAACCATTTTTCTGATTATTTTCCACTAAATAGAGGAAAGAGATTAATTGGCATGAAGCAATTTCCAAGGTCGGCTCAGTGACTTTTCACTGATGGGCAAACCATATTCCCAGCATCACAGAATTTTAAATCTAGACAGGGCATTGACGATCACCTCACCAACTTCCACATTTTCCAGATGAGGAACCAAAATCAGAGATAATCAGCAATTTTCACAAGGTGACATTGTGTTATAGGCAAAGCCAGGATTAAAATAAAGGTCTCCAGACTCAACAAATATATTCAGCTGCATCCTGCTGCCTTCTTATGAGCTGAGAAGTCATCCTGGCGTAATCATCTCTAGGGAAAATACAATGGCATTGGCTTAAAGAATACAGGCTGGCTGAAGGCTACCTGGGTCTTACAAAATCCCCACCTACATCTATATGCCTGGTTAGATTAATGGTTTGACTGTTTCTATTCATGACGACACAGGTGTCTTTTAATATCCGAAGTTATTCATTTCTGTCTAAAAACATAGGCAGATTCATTATTATTCTAAACACTAACGTTATGGAAGAACCCACATACAGATCCCCCTCCCCTGGAAACCCTCACCAACTTCTAGAGAGGCATCAACTTAATCCAGGTGTCTACTAACTAGATAGAGAAGCTACCTGGAGAATGCATGCATGTTGAATGAGGCATTCAAAGTCAATTTTTTACAAACATTGATCAACTCAAACAAAACATATCTCCAAAATCATCTGATGGCTTGTGACCCTAAGTGCAGCATTTGTAAAATGATTTTTCAAATTTTAGGTAATTCAGTCTATTACAAAAGAGCAACTTCATTATTCAAGCAAAAGTAGGCAACTCTGAAGAACCATAGCTGTAAGGCACGTAGGCTCTTCTGTTTCTTGAAGGTTCTAGCTTTACTATGATTACTGGTATGATCCTGCTCCTCACACGCATTGCCTGACCCAGGATAAGGAACAGCTATCACTTAACCCTGCATTAAACATTGGTGGCACATCCTAAAATTCTAGGGTTGTCCCTTTCATGTCATTTGAGCAAAAAGACAGCTGTTCACCATTACACTCAAGATACCCTTCGTCTATATGAAGAGGTCATTCCCTTATGGCCGCATGTGGTTCCCTCTAGCATGCATTAGCATTGACTGCACAGCGAAAGACAGCCAAGAGTCCACTCAGTGAACCACATTCATGTGAGTTGATAGCCTATCATTTCCATGCTTTTTCATGGTCTTTGGTTCCCTTCTCCCTGTCCCATTTCCCTATAGCCCTGTCTTCCCCCCTGTTTTTATTTTATTTTTTTGGAAAAAGGGGAAGTTATGAGGGAAAGCAGAGGAGATAGGGGTACAGTGACTGTGGCTATCCAAGCCCCCCTCTATAATGCTCATCTGATAGGATTTGTGTCACTCAAAACACTTGATCTTTTATTGGTGTGCGTGTGTGTGTGTGTGTGTGTGTGTTGGACATTCTTTGACTGTCCCAAAGACCTGAAACACAGAATGTGTTGGGTGAAGATTTATTAAATTGAATGCAATGCAGTATTTGGATTAATTTCTTTGGGGCTCAGGTGACTAGATTCATCATTTACAGTTCTATTAATACTTCTCTGGGCTTTTTTGTGATTATCCCAAGCAATATTTCCTAGTTGCTCACATGCTACAAATCCAGATTGTAGGATGGGGGATATAAAGGACAAGAAAATATGAGAGAAGGGAATAGAGTTAGAAAAAACCAAAGTGGGTGGAAACCAGACATGTATTAGGAAAAGAAAGGACCAGAACTTGAGTTGCCTGCTTTTAAATTAAGATGCAACTATTTGAGACTCAATTTCCTTATCTTTAAACATGGAGAACATGGCATCTAACAGCGTTTCTGTGAAGGACAAATGGTACAGTCTCTACATACATGTCTTAAAGATCATTAAACATTGCCAAACATAAGGAATAATCGTTATAGTGGCAGAATGGTTAAGAACATGGTCAAGCTGCCTGGGTTCATCTAATCCTAGCTTTGCTTCTTATTAGCTGTAGGTCTTTGGACAAATATGTTAACCTATCTGAATCTGAGTATCCTCATCTCTAAAATGGGAATAATTATAGTAGCCACTTCTCATAGAGTTTTTTAAAAACAAAATGAGATATATATAAACCTAGCCCAGTGCTTAGAAATACTTATAATGTATTAAAAACTGTTGTCTATTTTTATCATTATTATTATAGTAGCAGAGTGCTTATCATGTGCTTGGTTATAGATGTTTTATGTATATAAATAAAAATACACACACATATATACTTATACAGTTGACACTTGAACAATGTGGGGGTTGGGGTACCTACCACCATGAATCAAAAATCTACACATAACTTTTGACTCCCCCAAAACTCACCTACTGATAGAAGCCTTACCAATAATATAAACACTTGATTAACACATATTTTCTGTGTTACATGTATTATACACTGTATTCTTACAATAAAGTAAGCCAGAGAACAGAAAATGTTAAGGAAATCGTAAAAGAAAATATAGTACTATATTATACCAAAAAGAACCCACATATAAGTGAACCCGCACAGTTCAAACCCATGTTATCCAAGGGTCAACTGTATATATATAATATTTATTTATATTTATATAATATATATATTATTTAATACTCAGAAGAGGATTATAATTATCTCTTGCATATGGAATATGGCATAAGGTGCTTCCCAACCTAGAACTGCCAGTCCTAGCTCAACCCTCTAATGCTGACTCCTGTCTTCATGTCAGACATGTACTTTCCTATCACAAAATGTCCCCTCTGCCCCCACAGCCATCAAAATCATGCTGCTTGGGTGCCTGGGTGGCTCAGTTGTTAAGCGTCTGCCTTCAGCTCAGGTCATGGTCCCAGAGTCCTGGGATTGAGCCCCGCATCAGGCTCCCTGCTCGGTGGGAAGCCTGCTTCTCCCTCTCCCACTCCGCCTGCTTGTGTTCCCTCTCTAGGTGTCTCTCTCTCTCTCTGTCAAATAAATAAAATAAAATCTTTAAAAAAAAAAAAGTTTAGTACTTCTGGGGCGCCTGGGTGGCTCAGTCGTTAAGCGTCTGCCTTCGGCTCAGGTCATGATCCCAGGGTCCTGGGATCGAGCCCCGCATCAGGCTCCCTGCTCGGTGGGAAGCCTGCTTCTCCCTCTCCCACTTCCCCTGCTTGTGTTCCCTCTCTCGCTGTGTTTCTCTCTGTCAAATAAATAAATAAAATCTTTAAAAAAAAAAAATCATGCTGCTTCCTTCCCAGGCTAGGGAGGAAATGAGGGCTGGAGGAAAAGTTGTGGCTGTGGAAGCCCTCAGCACCTTCCAGTGAGAACCGCCAACAATGCTGGTGTTTTCCAATTCTCTGATTCTCCAGACATGTCTGGCTGTGCAACAATTCAGTTCAGTCCTGACACAAAGCACCTGGAGTTAGCACCAGATTCCACAAGTGAAAGGGGCTCAGTCCCACAGACGGCCCCCACTTCAAATGCCAGTCACGCGTCCTGGACCACCTCTACTTCTGATCAATTGCTATAAATTGAGGGTTCCCACAACCCCTCCTCAGTTTTGATGATTTGCTAGAATAGCTCATGGAACTCAGGAAAATACTTACGCTTGCTGATGTATCATAGGGGATGCAACTCAGGAATAGTCAAATGGAAGACATGAATAGAGCAAGGTAGGGGAGCCTGGGTGGCTCAGTTGGTTAAGCATATGTCTTTGGCTCAGATCATGATGCCAGGGTCCTGGAATTGAGCCCTACATCCATCAGGCTTCTCCCTCTCCCTCTGCCCCTACCCCTACTTGTGCTTTCTCTCGCTATCTCTCTCACTATCTCTCTTGCTATCTCTGTCTCTCTCTGTCAAATAAATATATAAAATCTTAAAGAAAAAATAGAGCAAGGTATGGGGTAGGGGGGGCTGGAGCTTCCATGCCCTCTCTGAGCCTGTCACACTCCAAGCCACCTTGATGTGTTCACCAACCCAGAAGCTAAAATAGTGACCAAACATACAACCAAGTACTGATGGGAGAGTCCTAAGTAGCATTACCCAGAATGTGTCACCACAAAATACCATCCCATAAGAGCTCCCCAAAGAAGAGATTCTATAGAATTAAGAAATACTGAATGCTGCATTGGCCTCATAGATATTCATACTAACAAATTAAAGGCTCTGAGAAGTAATTTGTGTAACTTATCCAAAGACTCTCAGACTCAGTTGACCACCACACAATCCTTATTTCTGCATTTAACACCTTTGAAGAGAACCAATTTGGAAAATCTTAAACCAGAAGACTTCTCTACTCCTCCCATTTTCTCAGTCTTTATGCACATTTTGAATATAAAGTAGTGGATCTGATGATACTTCAGGACCAAGATGATAGAAATGGAGAAGCTATAGTAGCCAGGTAGAGGAACTGGCTCACGGACACACAGCCTTGCAGAAAATTACATAATGAAGTGGTCATAACTATCACTCACTGAATATTTCAGGCACATAGTAGGATTGCCCTCTTAATGTTAGATGTTAGATTTAGTCACATGATTTGCTCTGGCCAATTAAGTGAGTGGAAGTGCTGATGTGCCTCATCCACAAAGGAGTTTGGGTTTTTTTAAGATTTTATTTATTTATTTGCCAGAGAGAGCGAAAGAGCACAAGCAGGGGGAGCAGCATAGGGTGAGGGAGAAGCAGTCTCCCTGCTGAGCAGAGAGCCCCATGTGGGGCTCAATCCCAGGACCCTGGGATCATGACCTGACCCGAAGGCAGACGCTAAACCGACTGAGCCACCCAGGTGCCCCCTTGTAAAGAAGTTTTAAAAGCTAGTATTTAGAGTGACCACATCTTTTTCCCGTTAGTGAGGTGATTGTGTAAGCCTGCATTGAGATGTAACCTCCATCAGTCTGGTCCTTACAGACTATGATGAGCAGAATCCTTTTCATGTTCCATGATAAACATGTAACCAGAGAGAGAAACATTACTCTGTTACTTCGTCATTATAAGCCAGCAAGCTTTAGGTGTTGTTTCTTTTCACAGCCTAACCTATTGTAATACATACTATCAATCTGACTACATACTCTCTTCCATTTTTACCTGGTCCCCACTCAGTCCCTATTGCTCTCCATTCCCACTCTTAGCCTGCGATTCCGCCACTATCCATGGACTGAGTTCACCCAAACCAAAACTGCTCTTTTTAAGAATGTGCATACGAGAATCTTTCAATACTCAGAAACTCCCCCACTCTCCATTCAAGGCTTCTCCCACAGTGTAGGGAGAATTAGCCTCAATAGTTTAGAAAGATTCATGCCTCATTTTATTGAAAAGGGAAATCAGTGCATTCCCTTTGTAGATGGTGTGACTGAATAATTCATTGAAGGCTTCATTATCTATAATTGTGATAACACACACTTTAAAATAAAGTATTGCACATATCAAATATCTCTGATACATTTCCAAGCAAATATGTGCACATATGTAATCAGCTGTGGTAATCAACTGCACATCAACAAAGAATCGGAGTGTTTTAGGGGCGTAAAGATGCTGTTACTGTGAACAATCATTTGGCAGTGTGGCTTATTTTAATAGACACATCACTTTAAAATAAGTCTTCACCATCTGCTGCAGCCTCTAATTACAAATGCAACAAGAACATAATTCACAATTGCATCATTAAAAAGTAAGACATAAGGGATTTAATGCATGCCTGTGTCCTTTTTTAATGCAGCAGACGTCTGTTCATCTTTTCTTGTGTTTCAGGCACAAAATTGGTGGTAAAACTTTCTTTGCTCCATACTGAAATTTCCCACAGTAGAGTGTTTCAGGGGACAGCAGGAAATCCATGTAAGGGTGCTTAGTTGTCAAAAGTATTCATAGACTATAATCCTATTGATATTAGATTGACTTGTCAGCACTGTTTTTCGCATGCAAGAGAAAAAACTATCTTCAAACAATTTACAAAGGAAGAGAAGAGAAAAGTCTATTCAGCAAGAAGTGCAGATAAGGCAATTTAATCTTACCAATATAAATAACTTGGAAACTTACCGCTAGTTTAGGTGTCTATAATAAACTAACCTTTTAGCAGCCCACTTCCCAAATGTTGTGCAGAACTGGCTCGATGAGCCAGTCTTCTGCTAGACACAAAATTAATATAAGTATATATAAGTACTAAAACATCTTGTTTAAGGTCAATTCTCTATTTTTACCTGCAGATCAAACTTTAATTATTCAAAGACTACTCAGGAAAAGAGTTGCCATGGCATGAACTGTCAATTTAGAAGTTTGAATTTGCGAAAGTGGTACTTTGCCTGAAATAAGGGTGTCACCACCAGAGGGATGAGGTCATGGTTATAACCTTGAGGTCTAAATTTCAAAGAGGTCTAAATGCTATCAAATAAAAATTCTAGTCTACTCCATGTGCCTTTAAAAATAAAATCATTATCATGATCACCACCCTTTAGTTTTAAAAACATAAAAATGAATATTGATCTTTATTACTAATTATTATAAGAAACTCAAGAGAATCACATGGAAAGAAAAATCAAGCTGTATTCATATGGTTCCTTTAGTCATTCTTAATCTTCAACAAACAGCACTAATGACTTAATTCAATCCCAGTAGATTTTCCTGTCTACCAGCATAATTGCCACAATAGTGGCTACTTTTTAAATAAGACGTGACTATTTTTTGAGGTAAGCAGAGAGAAAAATATTCATTGTCTTCCTGGCATGGTACCATAAAATGTATGAAGCTTCATGATTTCCCCAGGTAGTCTGTTTCATGTAATATCAACGGGGGACACATATGCCATTCTCCTGTACTCCTGGTACTTGAAATATACCGACAAATAGTCTTACCACAAAGTTACATTAAAGAAATACAAAGAATGAAACTGGGCCACTACCTTACACCATCCACAAAAATTAACTCAAAATGGATGAAAGACCTGAATGTAAGACCTGAAACCATAAAACTCCTAGAAGAAAACATAGGGAGTAAACTCCTTGACAACAGTCTTGGCAATGATTTTTTTTGGATTTGACACCAAAAGGAAAGAACAAAACCAGTCATAAACATGTGAGACTACATCAAACTAAAACACTTCTGCACAGCAAAACAAACTGCCAACAAATGAAAAGCAACCTACTGAATAAGAGAAAATCTTTTCAAATCATATATCTGATAAGGGTTTAATATCCAAAATTTATAAAGAATTTATACAACTCAGTAGGAAACAAACAACAAAAAAAAATTCTGATTAAAAAATAGGCAGAGGACCTTTTTTTCTAAGGAGACATATAGATGGCCAACAGGTACATGAAAAGATGTTCAGCATCACTCATCATCAGGGAAATGAACATCAGAACCACAATGTGATATCACCTCACACCTGTTAGGATGGCTATTAGCAAAATATAAGAAATAACAAATGCTGGATGCCTGGGTGGCCCAGTCGGTTAAGCATCTGCCTTCGGCTCAGGTCATGATCCTGGGGTCCCAGGATCAAGTCCCACGTCTGGCTCCCTGCTCAGCGGGGAGCCTGTTCTCCCTCTGCCTTCCACTCCCCCGGCTTATTTTCTCTCTCTCTGACAAATAAATAAATAAACTCTTTTTTAAAAAAGGAAATAACAAATGCTGGTAAGGCTGTGGGAAAAGGGAACCTTGTGCACTGTTGGTGAGAATATAAATTGGTGCAGCCTAGTCTATGGAAAACAGTATGGAGGTTCCTCAAAAAATTAAAAATAGAACTACCAGATGATCCAGCAATTACACTTATAGGTAATTATATGAAGAAAATGAAAACACTAACTTGAAAAGATATATGCACCCCCATGTTCATTGCAGTATTATTCACAATGGCCAAGATATGGAAACAACATAAGCCTCATCAACTGATAAATGGAGAAAGAAAACATGATACACAAACACACACACACACACATACTGGAATAGTATTCAGCCATAAAAAGCATGAAATTTTGTCATTTACAACAGCATGGATGGATCTTAAGGGCATTATGCTAAGTGAAATAAATCAGACAGAGGGGTACCTAGGTTGGCTCAATTGGTTAAGTGTCCAACTCTTGATTTCAGCTCAGATCTTGATCTCAGTGTCATGGGATTGAGTGCCACATCAGGCTCCGCACTCAGCATGGAGTCGGCTTGAGATTCTCTCCCTCCCTCTGCCCCTCCCCCTGCTCTAAATAAATAAATAAATAAATAAATAAATAAATAAATAATACAATCTTTAAAAAAAATAAAGCTGTCAGAGAAAGACAAACACTGTATGATCTCACTCATGTGGAATCTAAATAATAATAATAATTTTCAAAATTTTAAAAACCAAGCTCATAGATACACAGAACAGATTAGTGGTTGCCAGAGGCAGAAGGTGGGGCATAGGCAAAGTGGGTAAGGGGAGTCAAGAGGTACAAACTTCCAGTTATAAAATGACTGACACAATGGGGAATATAATGGGTATATAATGTAAGGAAGGGAAATTATGGTTGACAATGCTGTTTTGCATATGGGAAAGTTGCTAAGAGAATGGACCTTAAAAGCTCTCATCACAAGAGAAAAAATTCTGTAACTCTGTATGGTAACAAATAAATAAATAGATTTTTAAAAACAAATATGCTATATCATCTATTCCTAACATCAGTCCAAGAGTAGCTTAGAATTTCTGGTGCTTCAGTCTGAAAATCCTTTAACATCACCCACAACCACTGATAATTTACTACTTTTCTGAAAGGTGGCCTTGGGATGCACTCACTGCTCTTCTCATTCTCCTAGCATTTCCGAGGATTTGAATGAATGCAATGACTTGGAAGCAACCTATAATCCCTTTTCAACACCTCTTTTTTTTAAGATATTTATTTATTTGAGAGAGAGAGACAGAACATGAGAGCGGGGTGAGGGGCAGAGGGAGAAGCAGACACCCCGCTGAGCAGGGAGCCCGGTGTGGGACTCGATCCTGGGACTCCAAGATCATGACCTGAGCCAAAGGCAGATGCTTAACTGACTGAGCCACCCAGCCTCCCCAAGACCTCTTTAGTCAGCACCATCCTTCCACTTACTAGATAACTTTGCTTGTTTCTTCTTGGATGTCATGGTCCCTTACTTAGTTACTGCTTCTCACGTGATGCCCCCACACTGGGAGCAAAGAAGTAAGAGTGACTCTCCTATTCATCAAAGAAGGGCAACCTCAGCCTATTGTTTACAGCTACTATCTTGTTTCCATTTACACTAATGGCTTTTCCCATCCTAATTAGAGCTACTTCCTGTCCTCTGGGGTGCTCCAGGGGACCTCCCTTCCCACTCAGTCTCCCACTCCACCTTTATGGCACAACCTTTACTACAGACTTGTAGGACTAGAAATCACAACCAGTCATATAATTTTCTGCTTTCTTTCTTTTTTCACAGATAAAGCTCTCGTCAAAGATTCTTTTCTACAGGGCCTGAATATTTTCTCTCATAAAACCAACAGTTACATTTTTGCTATTACAATGTATCATTTTTATTTCCCCAGTCCTTAGATTCTTTCAGTGAAAACTTCCATTATTCCAAATTTAAAACAATGATCCTTAATAGTCATCACAATGACCATTTTATTTGCAGAATTCCGTATACATAAAACTAATTCCTGAAAGATATTGGAGCTACAAAACCTGGGTCATAAGAACACAACAATTTTAAAAACATTTAAACAGGGCGCCTGGGTGGCTCAGTTGGTTAAGCGACTGCCTTCGGCTCAGGTCATGATCCTGGAGTCCCGGGATCGAGTCCCACATCGGGCTCCCTGCTCGGCAGGGAGTCTGCTTCTCCCTCTCCCGCTGCCCCCTCTTGTGCTCTCTCTCTCTCAAATAAATAAAATCTTTAAAAAAAAAAAAAAAGTAAACAAAACTAGACGTTTTAATAGAGCTATAAAGTATCTTCTTTTCTTTTCTTTTCTTTTTTTAAGATTTTATTTATTTTTCAACAGAGAGAGAGAGACAGTGAGAGAGGGAACACAAGCAGGGGGAGTGGAGAGGGAGAAGCAGGCTTCCCGCTGAGCAGGGAGCCTGATGTGGGACTCGATCCCAGGAGCCTGGGATCATAACCTGAGCCGAAGGCAGATGCTTAACGACTGAGCCACCCAGGCGCCCCCTTATTTTATTTTCTAAATAGCCTAATTTCACCTTCTTACCAAAGAGCAAAATAGAATTTAAAAAGTCATAGAATCATAGAAATTTGGGACTAAAGGAGTATTCCAGGGAGCAAAAGCTCCTAATTCATCTTTGAGTCTTCAGTCAGAAAAGAATGTATGAAAACCACCTCAGAATAATAGCTTTCTGCTACACCTTATTCCAGAATCTTCAGAAAGGGCTCCCCACACAGGTACCCCTACACTCTATCCTCCCACCTCTCTCCCCCTCACCACCTACCTTCCTGGTAATGCATTCCAGGGCCTCCAAGCCCCCTGTGGACAGGAAGTTCTTTCTAAACTCCCTGCTACATTCTTGGACCTTTTTTTTATTATTACCAGAAAAGAACAGCTGTCCATTCTTCTTTCCTGTACTTTAAAATTTATTGATTGACCTCCCCCAGTCATCTCTCCCCTTGATTAAATAATGTAAATGCTTTTATCTTGTTGTTATGTTTATTTCACTGATATTATTTGGTCGGTATCAATCCTTTTCCTTAGAAATTTTAAATTGGGTTTTTTTTTTCCAGTCACATCCAATTTTAACAATTATGGCTTCTGCCATTTTGAGTTTTCTTTATTTCCACAAAGTTCAATTTTCCCAGATCAAATTTTGCACGTCTAAATTTTGTCAAGAAGATTTAATTTTGCCATCAGTTTTTTTAGCCAATAACAAATTCTAACATGGGCTGTTGCGTTGTTGTCAGTATTATTTTGTTGCGATCAGTTCTACTAGTAATAGCCACTATGAATTTGATAAAAGAAAGATAGCTTGTATTTGTAACCCATGAGAAAATTGTCAGCAGTTTTTGAGAGACAGAAATAAAGACAAAAAGCAGGATATGAAAAGGAGACAAGAGACAAGAGGAAATACCTACAAGGAAGTGGAAACAAAGATCCACACTGAGTGAAACCAAGAGAGAAGCTATAGCAAGCTCCCAAATGCATGGTGCTGTCAAAATGTTCTTGTGCCAAAATGGTGGAATCTAGGGGCGCCTGGGTGGTTCAGTCGGTTAAGCATCTGCCTAAGGCTCAGGTCATGATCCCAGGGTTCTGGAATTGAGCACCGCGTCAGGCTCCCTGCTCAATGGAGAGCCTGCTTCTCCCTCCCCCTCTGCTATTTCACCTGCTTATACTCTCTCTCTGTGTCAAATAAATAAATAAAATCTTTTTTTTTTAACGGCAGAATCTATACACGCAGCTTTGTTAGTTTTTCCGTTACTATCCCTTTTCATAAAATTACATTTTAAATTATAAGGACTGAACCTGAATATCATACTCTCCTAATGGTTTGGTGCGTGCTCTGTGATGGTTTGTTCAGTCATCCAATTGTTCATTCATTCACTAAATAAATGTGAGACGCTGGGCTCACCACATGCCAGGGAAAGTGTAAGTACTGAAGATATGGGCTATGCAGGACAACCCAAGCCCCTGCCTGCTCTCATAGCCAAAACCATATATATGAGACAAATAAAAAAATAAGGTAGATGCCAAATGAGATCAACGTTTTGAAGGAATAGATAGGGTGATAAGGCACTGTCAGTGGGTGGGAAAGCCTCTCCAGGGAAGCGAGATTGGAGTTGAAACCTGAAAGGTAAGACACACAGAGCTAGCAATGAGCACCGTGGACAGATGCAGCTGGGGAAGCAAGTACTCTGAGGCAGGGAAGTGCGTGGGTGCTTATGGAACAGAAAGGACATGGATGTATTTGGAGAGTAGTGAGCAAGTGAAATATTCCAAAATAAGATATCTTCCTCTGACAAGCGCAAATGGGTAAACAAACAAAAGCTTATTTTCAATAAAATGAAAATCTAAATGTTTGAGATAAATAGTAGACTACTCAGAAACATTAATTCTGCTACTCCGTTTTCCACCAAACTAAGTTTTCAGTTCATCTTAAGTACTCAAAACCATATATGTCTGTATATGTACATGTGTATGTATGTGCAAGTCATATTTCATAGTAACAAGTCTAAGATTACATTTTTTAATCTGTTTGAGGGATAAATGGAGGTTTGCTCTGGCTCAAAGTTCCTGAAACATAATTTTCCCTATTGGTTTAGCTCAGTATGCAAAGCCCTGAGGAATATTTTAGCGACAAAAGACCTTCCCCCCATCAAACACAGGAAGAAAACTAACTTCATTTCCTCCTGTTCCTTCCTGCCACAAATCTACCTTCATATCAGAAGATAAACTGACCCCCAAACACAGGTGTAATTCAATATTCTATTTCAAATGCCATCTGATTTGAAACCCAAGTAATTAACAGCTCACCAGAGACCCTACTGGAATAAAATCAACTTTGATCCTATTCCCAAATCCCTTGCCAAATGGATGGGCAGCTCAAATCCCTCTGCTTTTGCATTAATTGAAATGAATGCCTTTATCAGAAGAATGCTGTATGTGGGAGAGCAGGCTACAAGGACGGTGTGTTTTTCAGCTTGATTATTAGAGAAGCTAATTTGAGTGTTAGGATGGCATAAATATTGACATGCATTCCCTGGCATCTTGGAGGAACAGAAGCGTATGAGACATGATGCATCTTCATTTCAAGGAATAAACATTTGATTCTCTTATACCCCAGAGAAGGGCCATATTTTATTTCTAATATTTCAATATGCAGAGAATGGCCTTCTGGTCCAACGGGTGACTAGACACAAACTAAGTGTATGCAACAGGATAGTTTTCAGTAATTTGTTCTGTTTTTTTGTTGTTGTTGTTGTTGTTGTTGTTCCAGTACTCTTGTTATCTATAGCATAGTCCACACACCATAACAGCTTTATTACAGAAATTACTTGGATGAGGCCAAAGAGTCCCTGATGATTCACTTTAAGATAGATCAACTTGAAGACATAATTAATGGTCACTGGTACTTATAATACAATAATAGTGGCCACGTGTTGAACTCCTACTTTCTGCCAGGCTCTGTGCTAGTGACCCTAGACTGCTTTCCTCCCAGCTCGGCTCTTAACCACTGTTTCAAGGTACTTTCCAGTTATACCAGGGTGAGTCGGGAGCCTAGTTTTCAGTCCCAGCTCTGCCACTTCCTTGTCTGTGACTCAGTACCAGTTGCAGTACCCTCTCTGGGCCTCACTTTGTTCTACTACAAAATGGACATAATAAAACCTACCCCAAAAGCCATTGTGAGGGTGAATTGAAATTTTCAGAAATGTGAAGTATGTTTAAATGCTAAAGTTCTACATGAGTTTAATACATACTCATTATCAATTACTGTTTATGAAATATCTACAAATTGCCAAGGAGTGAGTAGATCCTTACAAACACTTTCCTCCAATCCCCACACATCTGAAGAATAAGTATTATCCCCACTTTCCAGAGAAGGAAATGGATGTGCAGAGAGAAGAAATACCTTGCATGAGGTTTAGCCAGGAAAGAATCCCTATCAATGATGACAGACTATTCCCAGAGTTTATACCAGCAGAAGATAAGGTCAGTTAGAAACACCTATTGTCTTCCAATATTTTTTAAGTCCTAGAAATAATCTGTAAATGTTGCATATTATGTGACCACAATGTGTGTATACAAAATAAATACACATCTGTAATAAATACATTAAGTTGCCCATCACACACGAACAGAGTGAAACTGGTATATAGGGAATGAAAAGTCATTGAGTAACCTGGAGTCTCCCCATATTCCATAGAGCCCGCAGAGCCCAACTAAGTAAAGTCAGCATGTGCCAAGGTGGAAAAGGTAAGCCACTGGGGTTGTAAATTTCTCTAATATGTCAAAAGTACAGCAACTCCTGGGTGAGCTATGGTACCTTCCCATCTGCTGGAGATACTCATTAATTTCCAAATGGCTGTAGTCCTTCCTAGGCTAGGTAACAACACAATTGAATTGGGTGTTGATTTTTGCCCAGTTGTTTGCAATTGGCCCCTGTAGAGTTTAACAACGGTTATACTTTCTCCTTCAGAGTTCTCAAGGTCTAAGTGAGGTTATATTAAGAAAGAAAAATGGAAGGGGCAAATAAAGTGTATCATTCGAGGAGATGAATCTGTAGACATCTAGATTTGCCATGCAATTCCATGAATTATGGACCATCTGTACTATACAAGAAAGACCAGACTTGCTGGGGAAACAAACCCTAAAATCTCAGTGGCTGAATGCAGCCAAAGTTCATTCCCTGCTTATGCAAAGCTCTCTTCTGTTTGGAACAATTCTCCAGGCCAACTTTTTTCTTCTTGCTTTTCTTCTTGTCCTATTTTCTCCTTGTGTTTCTGCCATCTCAACATCACCACAGTCATCAAAGCAGAGAAGAAAAAGCTGGAGGGTCACATAGACTTTTTCATTGGTTCAGCCTAGAAGTGATCCACGTCATTTTTGTTCATTTCATTGGCAAGACCTAGTCATATAGCCCTGCCCACCTGCAAGGGGCAGGGAAGTTTCCTCTTAATGCTACCCAAGGAGGAAGGGAGAACCAGCAGGTGCAGTCCCGATCTCTGCAACCACTCTTTCCATATGCAAAGGCACTGTGCTGGGTGCTGGGATTTAAGGATAAATTAGACCCATTCTCTGCCTAGGAAGGAATGACACAGTTACCATAAAATCAGGCACACTTTGATTTGTACTCAAATGCAACAATAAATATGGGGTGCAGATAAAGGAACAATTAATTACAAAAGGGGACATAAGAGAAGATTTAACAGAAGTATTGTTTGAGTGGAAATAAAACTAATTTTTACATGTCACTCAACATCATCTCTAAGAACCAACATGTTCCAAGAAGGAGGCAGCACAGACTCAATAACTAGGGGGAAAGGAAACACTCAAGTAGAATAATGGTAAAGAGCCAAGCTGTGGTCCTGAGGCTAGTGGAGATGTCACTGGTCCAGACCCCATGCCCTGTGGATACAAAACTGCCAGGCAGTGTGCCATAGACCAGTGTCCCCAGTGAGACTGAGATGATTGGCAGCAAATAGCCATTCCTCAGTGGAGCCTGAGAAGGGAAAGGGCAGGAGAACACAGCACAAAGGATGCAGCAGGAGACTAAGAAATCCCCTGGCCCCATGCCAGTGAGAGTGAGTGATCTGGGATGATATCCACACAACTGCAATTGCATGGGACTTCTAGGTTTCATATGCAAACCACTGAAGAAATACGATGATGGATTCCATAAAGTAACCTCTTTCTCTATCTCTGATTTCCTAGGATTTCTAAAATGAGATTGGTAGAGTACATTCTTCTCACTCAACTAAAGCCACAGTTCTGTGTGAAAAAGCTACCTCTAAGACAAAGGAGGACACTGGCCAAGCCAGGCTGAAGAGGAATTGTTGCTTTTCATCTGGCCAGCAGCCATATGGTTGCTGCCTGTGTGGTTCTTGAGCACCTGCAGTTTTTGTGCATGTGAGAGCTGCTGGGGAACCTGCACATGAAGGCACAAAAGAGTCTTGAGTTTCCACAAGAGTATCCTTACACTCAATGCCTTAAAAAGTGAAATACTACAGAGGCTCAAGACTATGGCTATGGATCCAAAGTCTTCTAGGCTTAATTTCCAGCCTTTAATTAAGCTTTTTTCCAGATTTTCCATCTCTTCATGGAACATTCCTCCAGATTCCTGGTTACATGACTTAGAGGAAACTCCCTATTCCCATAAGCACAGAACTGGCCACCCAGCTCTGCAGTCACTGGGCTATCCAGGGCTCTCCCTGACAGCCACCTGCCTGTGGACACTATCAATGACCTCAACACCTACCTGTCTTTCAGTTGCACTTTAACTCTGGTTCATATAGAACTTAGCTCAACTCATTTTCCCAAATTCCTTAGGAAGCTGCTGCTCACAGTAGGTCCTCTCAGGGAATGCAAGTGGTTCATAATGGCCATCCCCTTGTGACCCATCCTGACACCATGACAGAGCAGAGATGCGGGCAGGGGGTGAGCATCACAAAGTACAGAGTCTTATGCCTCCAAGCATCACTCGGGAACAGCACAATGGTAGAGTGTAGGGAACACCTGACAGAGAGTCAGGAGACCTGAGCCAACTCTGGGCTTGGGCAGATCACTTAGCTTCTCTGGACCTCAGTGGCTGAGCTCCAAGCTCAGTTTCTTCAGTTAGGACCCCATGAGAGCAAATGTCCATGTCTGAGACCTGATAGCCACGATAAAATCAGAGAGTAGAAAGAATAGGAGTTCCCACATTTCTGGTGAATGGTTGATAGGATCCTATTTATGGGCTAAAAGTCAGATGATCAAATAAGATGAAACATGCCCGGATCAAACCAGGTGGAAACAGAAGCACAAGATCTTCTCTACAAAATAGCAATAAGAGTAGCTTGCATTCCTAAAGCATCATGCCCTTTTTTTTTCTTTTTTTGTTGTTTTTTTATTGTATTGTATTTAAATTCAATTCATTAATATATAGTGTATTATTAGTTTCAGAGGTAGAGTTCGGTGATTCATCAGTTGTATATAACACCCAGTGCTCACTGCATCACATGCCCTCCTTAATGCCCATCATCCAGTTACCCCATTACCTCATCGCCCCCCTCCAACATCCCTCAGTTTATTTTCTATAGTTAAGAGTCTCTTATGGCTTTTCTCCCTCTCTGATTTTGTCTTATTTTAATTTTCCCTCCCTTCCCCTATGATCTTATGTTTTGTTTCTTTTTTTTTTCTTTTCTTCTATTTATTTTTTTATTAACATAATGTATTATTTGTTTCAGGGTACAGGTCTGTGATTCATCAGTCTTTCACAACTCGCAGTGCTTATCATAGCACATACCCTCCCCAGCGTCCATCACCCAGCGCATCATACCCTTTTAAAGCACTTTTGAGTACATGTTTCTCATTCAGTCTGCTTTATTCTTCAAGATAGCTGAGGACATTGACTGGAGCCCATACTTTAGGCACGCCATCTGCAGTGTGCTTTACAGCAAAAAAATCTTCATGTTGTAACTTGCATATTTGCTTCTACTCCAGATTTCTACTAGGCTTAGACCTGTAATCTAGACCTCCTTTTTTTCTTGTTCACAGAAAATATTCTGAAGGGGCTCAGTCAAGACAGACTAACTCAACATGAAGCCCTGCCCTTCAGAGTCTCCCATCTTCAACCATTAGAAAGTAGGAATTCTCCATGAGCAAAAGTTTCCTGAAGATGGGCAAGGCAGATATTTGAGAGAAGTTTACATATTTCTACCTGATGATTGGGTTTCCCCTGGAAGCTGAAGAGAGAGATGTATATTCTGGAAGGAAACATGCTAAACCCATTGGAACATGGAATTTTTTTTTTTTTTTTTTTTTTTTTTTTTTTTTTTTTTGTAGAGAAGGGAGGGCAAAGGGAGAGGGAAAGAGAATCCCAAGCAGGCTCCACACTCAGCACAGAGCCAACACGGCATGAGATCATGACCTGAGCCAAAATCAAGAGTCAGATGCTTAACCTACTGAATCACCCAGGCGCCCCACAAGACATCAAATTCTCAACAACCCCAGGCCCCTAAGAGAAGGTTTTCCATTTTATATTGGATGAAAGGCAGGCTTCCCTGGGGGTTCTTCATTTGTGGCCCCATCTTCCTCAGTCAGGTTCCTGCATTTCCCTCTCCCACCTTCTGTCCAGTTTTCCCTTCACCTCTTCCTTCTCTTCTTTCTTCTCTCCTTCTACAGCCATTCTCTCTAGGTCTTCTTCCCTTTGCTCTTTCCTCCTTCCCTTTTCTCCCACAAGAAGTGGTTAGCCTGTGTTTTAAGCCTAGGTGGCATTAATCAGAAAATCAGAATTAAATGCTGAGGAAACAAAATAATCTGCATCAGGAGCATTGGCCTCCCATGGAACTCTCATGTTTATTCCTTCTTAACCAGACTCGGCTAATGGATTATCTATTTGTTTCACTGTTTTCCCTTCGTAGGGGTGTACTTAGAGGATTGTGTATGATGCTGCCCACCCTGTATTGAATTAAGATTTAATTAATTAATATCCAGGCCTCCCTGTTTGACAGAATCATCTTTTACACATGTGAAAAAAGATTGGTGAACACTCTTTCAAAAATGTCTTCTGGCTCCCCCTTAATTCATTAAGAATTCTAATTAGCCAATTACTGAGAATTCCTTGGAATTATATGGTAAAAATAAATAGATAAATACAGGGTGGGCAGCAACAAATAATTAAATGTGCACAGCATCATCAGTGACAAGTGACTGTAGTGCAGAAGTATTTGCTCTCAGGCAGTTATCTCTTGTCCTTTGGCCTATCTGGAAAGGAAGCCGAGCAAAAAGGACATTATTATTGTTTTCAGAACTCTTCTGGCATGAAAAATCTTTCTTGGTCTTGTTATAATTAACTGTTCTGGGGTTATTTTTCAATACCATCCATGAAAAAAGGCAGGAAGTCCTAAGATGTCACAGTGATCTTTTTCATCATGTGTCTGTGCCATCTCAGCAGTTCTGTGATAGATCAGCAGGCCTGTGACGGACAGCACGTTTTGGTCCTATGAAGTGTTGAACTTGAATGTTGCAACACGTTCCTAGCCTCACTGTCCCCGGGGTTTGGAAATGTCTAGACATAGCGCCTGCAACTGGCTCCATCATCTGACCTAATGGCTGAGGGCAGTGGCAATTTTCACGGTCCAGAGTCAAACTCCAGGGTATGCAAGCTCCGAGATGATTCATAAGGACCCTAATTCCTATCACAGATCCTTCTGCACTACAGTCACTTGTCAAGTGTGTGTATGTGTATGTACGTGTATATGTGTGTGCATATGTAGGTGGTTTAAAGGCCCCACGTGTTGCAAAGAAGAAAACTGGCATCCCAATTTCTCCCTAGGGAAAACTTCTAACCATGGCCACAGTAACCAGTAGAGCTTCAAGTGTCTACATGTCAACATTAAGTTTTCTGAAATTATACAATCTGAACTAATAATTCTGAAGGCATCAAACTAGTAAACACATATTGACAAATCTTAAGTAGAATGATTGCTTCTTAAAATAAATGCACCTGCTAGCTCAATCCTGCTCCTTCCTCTCTCCACCACTCCCCTCACCCCATAATTCTAGCAACAAGGGTGATACGTGGGAGACCTCATGCTTCAAGTCACCTTGAAGGGCTCTCTCTTCTGCATTCTTTCTCAATAGCTATCAAAAGTGGCCACATATCCAAGAAATGAGCCAGCACACAACAGCAGGACCTTGAACCATCTGAAAGATGATGACAGAGCTTGGGAGGTAGGGTGAAGAGAAGTCACCCCCTGCTCACCCCCTAGTCCTCCCAGCCATGATTCATGTTTCCAAGGCCACTTTATAAGCCTAGGGTCTGACCCTGAGCCTTCCACGAGAAGACAACTAATCTTCCCAAGGCATATCATAAATCTATAGAAGTCAGAGATGGGGGGGTGGAAACAAAGATTTTTATCACTAAATTATCAAATGATCATGGCAACCTAGCTCCCCACATTGCTAGAGAGATAGGGGAGATACATTTCCCCCTGCTCTTTACCCACTCTCTCAAAGGTAAGAGTCAACATGACTTGATAATTTACCACCCATGCATCTATCTCTCAGAATAGGGGACACAGAAATAAATGACATAAGCAAGAAACTAAAGAAGCAACTGTTGACAGTTACAGATGGAAAGAGAGAGATAAAAAGGAAATAAGGGAAAGGAAAGCCATGTCCTGAAAGACTGAGGGGATGACAGAAGAATACCAGGGTGTCAGGAGAGATGACAAGTGACTTGTATCCAGGGTTGAGGTGTGCTTCCTGCCACCTTCTCCTCACTGTCCACTTCATGAGCTGCCTGGGATTTTCCATAGACAGGCTGAACCCCAGAGTCATTCTGCTTTTCTCTGAAGTGGCGGCTCTCCCAAGAATCTGGGACTTCGTGGTACTCACACTGGCAAGTAAGGCAGTGATTGGTGCTTAGTGTCAGGTTTATATATGAGTCTGAGCATGTCTGGTTGCAAGTGACAGAACACTAACTCAAAGCCAGCTGAAATAATGGGTACACGTAACAAGGGAGTCCAGAGGAGGAACTGGCTATATGGAATGATGGACTATGGGCACATAAATGTTTTCATTAGCTCGCTTTTAGTTTTGAGTGTTCTCTCTCTCTCCCTCCCTCTCCCACCCCACCACTGCTTCTCGCCATGTGTGCCCCCCATTCTCTCCTTACAGGATGTTCCCTTTGTGAGCGAGGATGGGCCCAGAGAATGCTGGGCACAGCTGGACGACTCCAGGCTCATACCATCTCAGATGGCAGCCTGCAAGGGGGAAGAGAGTATACCCACATAGAAAATACCATGACAAAATTCCCATTGACTTAGCTCGAGTCTCAAACCAAACCCTGGGCCACTCACCCTAACCAAGGGGATGGGGTACTATGATTAACCAGGCCGGGGTCACATGATGACCTCTGTGTGCTATGGTTACTGTAGTTGTCTACCCAACCAGAATCAAATAGAATGGTATAAGGGAAACTTGCCCCTCATTCTCCCAGTAAAAGAGTGAATAATGGTATTAGAGTAAGTGTTAGATGAAGGCCAGGGGGCAGGAGCCTGCATTCTATATGACCCATTTTTTTTTCACTGCCCATTAAAGAAAATTGAAAATATTCTCCAATTAGGCTTCTGAAAATGAAGAGTTACCAAATTTTGATACATCTACGTAAATCAGATTATTCTTTAGTCCGCAACTCTACATAAATACACTATGTGGATGCATAGGGAAAACCAAACTCTGAATCTACCATTTAAGATGTATCTTTTGTTTAGAAAACATAGGTGAGCCCTCAAGATTAAGGGAGGATTCTCATTCCTCAATAAGTACAAACAGACCAAACCAAAAGCACAGCCAGCCTCGGGTTGCGGAGAAAAAGAGGGAGTGAGAGAGCAGTTGCTTTCCTTGATCATGTCTTCTTAAGTTGTATCCTGAAATAATCATAAAGGTAATAAGTTAGCTGCAAAACTGTAAGGAAATTAAGTCAGAGAGTTCAAGCGAGTCCTTAAGACACAGAGAAAGAGAGTCATCAAAGGATGGCATTGACTTTATATGCTGTTCTCTGGGGAACCAAGAGCTCACCCCAAACCCCTGACTTGATAAGAAGCTGTTTATTCCTCTGAACTGAGCCTTTGTTGGTGCCAGAAAGGTGAAATGGAACATTCAGACCATTATGTGGATACTAGAAGGAGAACACACACAGAAAAGAAAATCTAAGAAAAGTTCTATTCGTTTGAATTAATTGAGATTGCATTTATTTTTTGTTAAAATTGATCCCGTAATTGTTTCTACTTTTTTCCCCATCAGGTGCATAGAGACATCACCCCAGAGCCAGTCCATTTACAGCAGGAAAAAACTGAGCGTGGCTGAGACGCCCTGTATCCTTCACCCATGCAGGTCAGACAAATGATTCTCTCTCAGAGACCGACCATATGGATTGATTTAGCAGCGTTTCACCTGCTGCCTAGAGACATGGCTTGAGTCATCCTATATAAATTACTGAACTCTCGGGCGCCTGGGTGGCTCAGTTGGTTACACGACTGCCTTCGGCTCAGGTCATGATCCTGGAGTCCCGGGATCGAGTCCCGCATCGGGCTCCCTGCTCAGTGGGGGGTCTGCTTCTCCCTCTGACCCTCCTCCCTCTCGTGCTCTCTGTCTCTCATTCTCTCTCTCTCAAATAAATAAATAAAATCTTTAAAAAAAAAAAAATAAAATAAAATAAAATAAAATAAATTAAAAAAATAAAAAAATAAAAAAAAAATTACTGAACTCTCCAACACAAAAAGGAAAAAAAATGTTTTCTTGCACAGCAGTAGCAATTAATGTGCAATGTGTTTATGGAGCTTAATAATATACGGCCCGGCACCCATCTCTGTATGCAATACCATTATCTCGAGAAAGAGACACTGAGTTGGTGTCATCAGCATACAAGACGTGGATGATGGATTCATCAATAACTGAGGCTGGCCTTATTACAGCAAACAAATTAGACACCGTGGAATCTATTGCCATATAGACAGGACTTCTTTCTCTTCAAATATATGTCATAATTAATAGTGGTGACCCTTTGGTAACGCTGAAAAACAGCTTGCAATTAACGGGCTCTCTCTTCCTTTAGTGCCTGCACACGTAAGTGGTTGTTCAAGGCTTGGCCCAGCTCAGTGGAGTGGAACAAGTTCTAGACGACATCTTCCCGGGAAAATGGTAGCCAGTAAGGTCAATCACTTCTTCATCTTTCTCGTATTTCATGCCACAGTAAAGCTGAAAGGAAAGCAGTGAGTCACCCACACTTAATTATCCAGCCACTTCTCTCTGCCCCAGGCATTGTTCTAGGCACTGGGGACAGAGCAAAGAACAAGACAGAAGGACACCCCCCATCCCTGTAAGTAGAGAATGACATCAGACATGTAAACAAATAAATACTTTTAAAATTCTGATATGTAGCATGCTGAAGATAAAATGGGGCACTCTTGAATCTATTTTTAAATAGCAAAGAGGGATTTTTAACAAGAGGAGATATTTTATGGACTCAGTACCCATGTGATTAAATAATCACTAATATAAGCAAGATTCCATGGCTTCTATATTTCTTCTTCCCTGAATTTTAAAACTATAATGCCAATTCTGAAGAGGGAGGGTATTGTTTGCGATTTGATAATTTTAAAAGACTTAACTCTGTTAAAATAATTATTGTGGAGTTCCACCACAGCCCACGTTAACCAAAACAAAGTGGATTGTCAAATACCAAAAAGAAATAAGTATTATTTTATATTTTAAAAATACTAGTTCCAGTGTGAAAAAAAGTGCCAGGACACATCAAAATCCCAGGAATGGCATACTATATCCATACAGTTTGAACCATTCATGGAACATAAGTCCTACACAACATTTTGTTCCCTTAAAATATTTCATCTCTATAGTTTGGTATAGATGATGTCTATACAGAGAAGTTGAAGTTTGCCTTTAAAGCAATTGTCCATTAAAAAATAGTTGAGGCGGGGCACCTGGGTGGCTCAGTCAGTTAAGCATCTGCCTTTGGCTCAGGTCATGATTCCAGGGTCCTGGGATCGAGCCCTACATCGGGCTCCCTGTTCAGCGGGAAGCCCGCTTCTCCCTCTCCCACTCCCCCTGCTTGTGTTCCCTCTCTCGCTATCTCTCTCTCTGTGTCAATTAAATAAATAAATAAAATCTTTTAAAAAAATAGTTGAGGCAAAAGTCCTTGTCCCATGAATTCTCTGGAATCCTCCTTCTGTTTTTCACTCTAATTTTAGACATGGTCTTGCCCTATTTGTACATGAAGCAAGAACATTCTAACCAAGCCCTGTGGTTCTCAGTCCCTTCATGGTAGGAAACTGGGACAGTTGGGTTGGTTATGAAATGTGTCTCTGCCATAGGGAATTAATCTGCCCTGATTTACTCTTTTCTCTGTCTCATAACAATGTCACTCTATGAATCTCAGTGTTCTTCTTGAGTCACAGGAGAGGAGAGGTATGCACTGGCAATGGCTGATAACCCTGGGCACATACGTGACATTCATGGTGATGGGCTCTGCAAGTCACCTTCATCTTGTATGTATGTTATAGGCAGAAAAAAGTCATGAATTACTACACTAAGCAAATACTAACTCAATGGAGTAAATGATGACACCCATGGTACTTTAGGTAGTTTTACTTTCTACCTCTTACTTCTTTGCAGAGTGAGGTGGTTCCACAGGCCTGTTCACCCTCAGATCCCTTCATCGCTCTCCCCTGTATCACGGGGAGGTTGCCCTCCACTGCATGCCTCACTAGGCTGACTGCCACCTGCGTGCAGCCAATGAGGGCCAACAGCAGGAGAATGCAGGCCAGAGGACAGGGGAAACCTGCTGCATTTCTCTCCCTGTCTCTGCTTTGGGCATCAGAGTTGGCAGTAGAGGGTCCAGCTCTCCCCAGCTTGGTTCCAGTTTCAATCTGGAGGCCTCAACCCTGTGGTTCCGGCCACTCCACCTCCTCTCTAAGATGGGACCAACTTCCTACTGTTGGCTTTTTTCCAATTGGCCTCATTGTTCCCTGCTGAGCTTCTCAGCTCTTCCATCATCTATGCAATGGATTCCCTGCATTAAAATTCCTCTGTTTTCAGTAATCAGGATAGCTTCTGCTTATTTTGGTTGTACGCTAATTGATACAGAGAGTTTGCAAGGAAAATGTAGTTCAGTTCATATTGAGCACCTACTGTATACCAAGCGTTTTGCTATACACCAGGGAGACCATAATGCATAAAATATCAGGTCTGCCACTGAGGAGGTCTGAGTCTAGTCAACAGGCAATTTCACAATTATCTAACCAGCATTATGACAGAGCCAGGCTAGGGGACTTTGGAAACTCTGAGACTGGCTTCTTAGCTGGATCTGGGCCTCAGGGAAGGCTTCCTAGAGTTGGTTGAGGTGAACCTTGAAGGATGAAAGTTAGCCAGGAGAACAGATGCTAGAAGGCTCTTTCAGGCAGAGGGAGTAGCATAAGTAATTGCACCAAAGCATTAAATCGAATGGGGTTGGTGTCAGTGTGGAGATAGATGGAGCAGGTACAGAATGGAAGCAGGGTGGTATCATTAGACCTCAGGGTATGAGGCCAGAGAACACGAAAGAAGGACAGAGATGTAAGACAGGTGAAAAGCTTCAATTCAGTTCAATGCACAATTAGAAGTAATTGATGATTTTTAAATCAGTGCGACCACGTGGTCACATTTACAGCCTATAATTTAAATGAATCACTCAGGTCACACTGTAGTAAATAGTAGCTCTAAAAGAGGCAAAATAGAGGAAAGAAACAAAAGAGTTACTTGAGCCAGATTATGCTAATAAGTCAATTCAACCTGCCAGCACTGAGTACCTGGGTACCAGCCACAGTGCTGGGACAAGGGGGTATGGGATTTTGCATAACAATCCCTACATTGTGTGGTCCTTCAGAGTTTACAAAGTCTTACCAGTTTTAAACACACCCTATGATTCTTATAAAAATCCCATGAGTTAGGTATTAAAATCCCCATTTTTCAGATGAGGAAACTGAGTCTCAGAAGGTGACAGAAGATGTAAGAATTGAACCCAACAGTCTCTTGACTGTGAAACTTTAAGGTAATTTTTTGTTCCCCGTCATGCGATAGGACGAATTGATATTTCAGAAAGTGAATTTTCAGTAGCTAGAGAAACAACATAGGGACTTATATATACACATACATTAGGTTATTTCACAATCAATGCATACTCTATATAGACATGGGTTTGCTTGTTTTAACTACTCCCCTCAAGTTAGATTCTAGCTCTTTAGGAGTTGAAAATAATTATAGGTAATTGACTCAACTTCTAGATCAAGACCGACAGAAGATAGTAGGTTGTAGCTAGTAGAATTTCAAACAAGATTTGAATTAACTTTTCCATCCTTCCCCAACATAACAGAGGTGTGCAAATAAGGATATTAGCTTAAAGAAAGTCATCATAACAGTATTCCATGCAAAATACACATGGAGTCTAGAGGAGGGCAAAAAATAATTGCCTTTTCTATTGAGTGACATTTCAGTTCCTCTAGCAGAGGGCTATTGGTCAAGGCCATGGAAACTGTCACTCCAGGCTCCATACTGGGATGGATTCTTCACCATTAGCAGTAACTCAGCCCTTCAGAGGTCTTCATGGTTTTCCAGACCCTTAAACCTCCTTGCTAATACTAATCCCCTCTCAGGGCAAAATACTAATAATACATTGTGCTGCTAACTCCCCATCCCAGTGGGGGGTTAAAAGAGAAAGCAACAATTGGACTGACCAGACAGAAAACCCAGTACCACCACAACTATAATCCCCTTTGGAAACCCTGCCTCTCAATTCACTCCTTTCCTTTACAAGGATAGCCACTCCCAAACCAGGAACAAAAATCTCAGCACATTCAGCACCTCCTGAGGTTGGAGCCAGTGATTTACAGGAAGAAGTCTGTAACCTGTAACTGTTCCCACCAGCAACAGGGTTTCATTCAGCAGCCATGATTCTGCCCACATTTAAGAATCACACCTTTAGATTTTATGTTCACGTATTCAGACTTCATCATAAATAAACTCCCAATCATCATGGGTGAAGTGGAAGTTGGGACAGTTCTGGAACAATACCTCTTGCCTCTGAACCACATATGCCATGGGGATATTTATGCAAATAAGACTCCAGTTGACTATAAGCTCTATAAGTACAAGGATCTTTTCTATCTTGTCTACTACTGCCTCCCCAGAATCTAGTACATTCCCTGGCACATAAGAGGCACTCAGTAGAATAATAGCTAAAATTTACTGAGCATGTAGTATGTACCAAGGCACTGTTCTTAGCATTTTATACGCATAAAAACTCGTTTAATCCTCAAAGCAACCCCATGAGTTAAGAAGTATTGTCTGCATTGTAAGGTTCAGAATCGAAAGCACAGAACAGGTATGTAATTTGCCTTCTGACATGTAGATCACAAGCAAAGAACTTGGGGCTTAAACCAAGGCAGTCTGGTCAAAGATCTAATGCTGACAACCAATAGGTTACACTGCTTTTCGTTGATTGACTGGACACCCTAGTCTTTAAGGGGAGACTGTGCTTCCTTTCCTCCTTCTACCCTACCCTCACATGAGTCAAACATGGCATTCTATCCAGGGGATAGTCCAACTTCAAAGGAATTTCACTCATGCTTTGCCAGTGTTTCTCTGCCTTGGGAGTAAAAAGACTTCAGTAGCTCAGGCAGCTTTACTTTTTCTTGTATGAACGTGAGGTTTCCTCTGTCTCCAGGTCCCCTGGCTATACACAGTGGCCATAAGTTTTCTGAAATACCAGGACACTGGATGTCAATTTATCACTTTGAGCAAAGCCAGCATCTTCTTTCAGTGTGGCCATGCATCTCACTAGTCTCTTGGTAATAATGTTCGAGCTGGATTCTGATGAAAAAAAAAAATCCCTTTGGATGTGAAATTTCCCCCTCTTCAAATATCTGTTCTATTTCTCATCAGGGAAACGGGTGGTGCAGGGGGATAAATGTTCTCAGCTTGGGCTGAATTTACACTGTAAGCTTCATATCTCAGTAGTGCTGTGGTCTTTCAATGTGTGTGTGTCTTTTATAATGGTTACCCAGGTGATTTTAGTCTCTCCAGAACATTCACCTTCTGATCCAGTTTTAAAAGGGATGATACCACTAAAAACCTGTTTTAAACTTGAAAGCAGACCCTCGACACTCAGAGGAAATGCTTATGAGGAAGAAAGATGATTCTGACCTATATAGGAACATTTTGGACTAAAGTGGTTATTACTCTTCAAAAACCCTGCAGATAGCCAACTTTTTCAGAATTGAAGAGAAAATTCAGAGACCTCGTTCTTACTGAATCCTGGACACTACCCTTTGTTTTCTAGCAAAGTAAATACTCCATCAGCCATCAGGTTTATAACTGAAGTTTGATCTTACAAGCTTCCCATGCCATGAGCCAACCAGCCAGAGCCCAAATAACCTAGTTGGATATTTTCATAGACCATTCAGTTGTAGAATGATAGATGCACAGAGCAAGACGGGACCACTCAAGGAGATCCAGACCTACTTCACCTCTAAGATTTCTCTTTCCCCCACTATCCTCATTCACTCTACCAGCAAGTCTTCATAGCCCTACCAGCAAAACTCAAAAGTCCTAAATCCATCCACTTCTCTCCATCTCCATACCTGTCCTCCAACCCAAGCCACTCTCACCTCTCTCCTGGACTACTGTAGAAACTTCTAACTTGTGGTCTCCCTGGTTCTATTATTTTTCTTTTTAACAGTTTTATTGAGATATAATTCACATTCCATAAAATTCCTCCACTGAAAAGGTATATATAATTCAATGGTAGGTAGTATATTCACAGAGTTCTGCAGCCATAAGCACAATCTAATTTTAGAACATTCTCATCACCTCCAAAAGAAACCATCACTCCTACCCTTCCAGTCCAAGGTAATCCATGATCTACTTTCTGTCTTTGCTGCATGTGGAGTCATACAACATGTGGTCTCTAGTGATCAGATTCTTTAAACACACCATGATGTCTCTCAGGTTCATCCCAGTTGTAGCATTCATCAGTACTTCATTCCTTTGTATCATTCAGTGGCACTCTATTGTATGGATGTGGCATATTTTGTTCATCTATTTACACGCTGATGAGCATTTAGCTTGTTGCCACTTTTTGGCAATTATGAATAATGCTGCTATGAACAGCTGTGTACAAGTTTTTGTGTAGACATATGCTTTCATTTATCTTGAGTAGATACCTAGAAGTGGAAATGCCAGGTCATACGGCAACTCTATGTTTAACATTTTGAGGAACTACCAAACTCTTTCCCCAAAGAGAATGCATCATTTTACATTCCCAGTCAGCAATGTAGGAGGGTTCCAATTTCTCCACATTCTTACTGACCCTTGTTATTCTCTGTCATTTTGATTATAGCCATCCTAGTGTGAAGTAGTATCTTACTATGATTTTAATCTGCATTTTCCTTAAGTCTAGTGATGTTGAACATCTTTTCATGTGCTTATTGATCATTTGTATACCTCTTTTGGAGAAATACCTATTCAAATCCTTTGCTCATTTTTAAATGGTTGGTTGTTGTCTTGTTGAGTTGTAAGAGTTCTTTCTATATTTGGATGCTCATCCCTTATCAGATATAAGATTTGCAAATATTTTCTCCCATTTCTGTGGGTTACCTGTTCATTTTCTGGATGGCATCATTTGCAGCATAAAAGTTTTTAGTCTTGATGAAATTGAATTTATCTATTTTGTTGTCACTTGAAATTTTGATGTCATATTTAAAAAATCATGTAGTAAGCTTTAAGGTTTGGAAGTGTGAATCTTCCAACTTTGTTCTTCTATTTTCTGTTTCTATTCTTGTTGCTCCATAATAATTGTTACATCCAACACTAGATCTTGTTATTTAATGTGTTAATAAAACACGTTTTTCTTAGTTTATCCACTTTTACTTTTGATTTGCTGAAATTATTATTTTATTGAAGTATAATTAACATATAGTGTTATATTGATTTCAGGTACACAGTATAATGATTCAACAATTCTATACATTACCCAGTGTTCATCACGATAAGAAAATGCACGTGTTTTTATATAATAATTTTAAGATATATTTTGATAACCATATTCTAGTATCATAGTTACCTTTCGTAATTCCACTTATGCCTAGAATTTTGTGGGGGTTTTTGCACATAAAACACTTTCTTTCAAATAAACTTTCCACTCCACAACCATAATCATAACACTCCCTGAGGAAACCCTCCAGTTGTTTCCAATAAGAATAAAATCCACACTCCTACACTGACCCTGCTTACTTCACCAACCCATTAACTTCCTCTTTTCCCACACCCTCTGCTTCTCATCTCACGAGCTTTTTTGTTCTTTAAACTCCCAGTGCTCTCATGCACAAGGGCTTTTGCTCCAGCTCCTCCCTCAGCCTGGAACCTTCTTCCTCCTGATCATTGAAGATTACATCTACCTATCAGCCAGGTCTCAGCCCCAGTCCAGACTTCCTATACTTGTGAGGGACATCAATCCCTTTGGCAGTCTAGTAAGGTCTGTGGACGTCTTCTCAGAAAAATGTTTTTAAATATCTAAAATAAAATACATGAAGTTACAAAGAAAACCCATGTCAGCTAAGATGCAGCTATCAAAATAGTAAAGAAACAAACAGGTGGTATTATAATACATAAGCTTCTTTATTACTGTATTAAGTAATAAGATCTAGTTGTTTGCCTCATAACTATCATGATTTTGAAGTAATAAGGTGCCTAAGAGACATTTCAAGATATCTCAAACATCATGATACAGAAATATCTGTGATTTCCATTGGTGACAAGTCATAGGCATTGCTGATACTGCTATAGCTTATTGCCTATCATCATAATTGAATAAAATGCTATCTTTCAATTAGAGATTAGGGAAAATAAAGATTTTTTTACCATAAAATTCAAAGGCACCTTGAGTTCCTTCCTGGCTTAAAACTTCAGTAAGTATGGGGTGGAACTGGGAATCTGCCTTTTTAACAAGGTCCCCCTGTGATTGTACCTTTCAGTACTATGGTCAACACTGAGAGACATAGTGATTTAAGGGGTGTCTCATGAGGAGAAGTGGGAAGTGATTTCTCTTGTGCTAAGTTCCCCCTCATCTCATCAAGGGTCCTACAATGCTATCATGGACTTAGGTCCAGGGATTTTTCAAGAAAGCCATATTAAAAAACAGCTCTCTCTAAGTATCTTCTGCTAATACCTGAGAGGGGGAGCTGAGCCATAGGAAGTCAGAGGGAGGCATCAACCATCCCCCCAGAAATCCTACAGACATCAAAGACCTCATTGGCCTATTTACAGAGGAGTTGCCATCCTATAAGACAGCAAAGGCACATGCATCAGGCCTAAGAGAATATCAAGAGCAAATTACAGAATTGGGAAATTAGCAAAACCGCTTACATTTGTATTTATTGTCTATTTGTATTTATTTTCTATTCCATACCTCTGTCCCATGTTTTTTATTTTCGTCAAAATCCATTCCTTTCCAAAAAAAACGTAAATCTGTTGGAGAAGTAAAAAAAAAAAAAAGAAAAAATGCATTGGCTCCAAATTACAAAAAGAAAATCTAAAATTAATGCAAATCTAAAATGCAAATCTAAAATCTAAATGCAAAATCTAAAATTAATGTGTGGCTCAATTAAAAGTCTACAAAGGTAAAAAGTAGTACACTAGTCAACTGCAACTAAAAATAAATTAATTAGATTGAATGTAAAATGAAATCTCCAAAAGGGAATGTGCTCAAGGATGAGATCTTAAAATGTCTCTGACCCCCAGAGCCATCCTCCACCCCCAGCACTATCCCACTGCAAGCCTAGAGGCAGTTGCGAGTAAGGCCCAGGCCTGTAGCTTAAGGAAACCTCAAAACTCAAAAACTCGGGTGCCTGGGTGGCTCAGTTGGTTAAGCGACTGCCTTCAGCTCAGGTCATGATCCTGGAGTCCGGGGATCGAGTCCCGCATCAGGCTCCCTGATCGGCGGGGAGTCTGCTTCTCCCTCTGCCCCTCCCCCCTCTCATGTGCTCTCTCTCATTCTCTCTCTCAAATAAATAAATAAAATCTTTAAAAAAAAAAAAAACCTCAAAAACTCAAAAAGATCTAGGAAGCCACACCCTTCCTCCCACCCTAGGACTCTGCCTCCCTCATCCTTGGCATACTGCCCTATCTCCTCCAATCTCTCTAAAATGCCAATTTATGACTAGCCAGGAGTCATGACCTCTAATGCCTATAGGGGTCTGAAGGATTGTTTGATTCCTGAAGCAATTCAGGCACAGTCTCTCGGGCCTATGTACTTTTTTTTTTAAGATTCTATTTATTTTTTTAGAGGTGGGGGAGGGGCAGAGGGAGAGGGAGAGAATCTCAAGCAGACTCCATACTGAGCATAGAGCCTAGGGGCTCCATCTCACCATCTTGAGATCATGACCTGAGCCAAAATCAAGAGTCAAAGGCTTAACTGACTGAGCCACCCAGGTGCCCTTTGGGCCTATGTACTTTTTTTTTTTTTTTTTTAAGATTTTATTTATTTATTTGAGACAAAATGAGAGAGAGAGAGCACATGAGAGGGAGGGGGGTCAGAGGGAGAAGCAGATTCCCTGCCGAGCAGGGAGCCCGATGCGGGACTCGATTCCGGGACTCCAGGATCATGACCTGAGCCGAAGGCAGTCGCTTAACCAACTGAGCCACCCAGGCGCCCGGGCCTATGTACTTTTAAAGGGCCTATGATAATGTCTGAAAACTGAGGAGAGGGTTACATATAATATATATTATTTTATTTAATATGTATTTTATATTACATATACACATATGTGTACACATTATATATATACACATATGTATACTATATATTTTATATACATATACATTCCAAAATATGAAGACAAAAAAATGAAATTATTTTCAAAGGAAGAATTATAAAATCCTTACCAAATCCTTTACGGACAAAAAAAAAATCTGTGTTTAATGTGGCCTGTAGGTGTGCTTGCTTCGGCAGCACATATACTAATGTGGCCTGTAGGTTAAATATATTTGATACCATGTGAAACGCGACCTCTCAAAGTAAGAATGCCTAGAGCCCATGAAATTATTAAAGCCCTTGGAGCAAGGTAAGAAATAATAGGATACAGGTATAGAATGAAGACCAGGAACAGATACCTGGAACCCCATCATAAATGGAGATGTGGCAAGCACATGCCCTTTGTGAAAGGGGAATGTGTTACTTCACCCTACCTAGTGTATCATGGAAAAGGGGGTTCAGCATGACCAGATAGCCCAATTTCTAAGAAAAGTCAGAAATCCCAAGTCTTCCATAAAACCTCCAATTTCCAAATGTCAGCAACTGATTGACCGTTTTAATAAACACTCTGGGCCACAAGCAAAATTGACCATCCTGAACTTGGAGACATGGATTCAGAATGCTAATTCAAAATAAAACAAATTGTTTTTTCAAAACAAAAGAAATTCTCCTCCTAGGTAGCTGGAGCCTGCAAGGTCTCCCACAAGGGCTGGGCGGGGGATGCAGGAATGCTCAGAAGAGCACACTATAAATGACTTAAGCCTATATTTATAGGTCTGGAATTAGGTTCAGTGTGAATATTATAAAATTATTTGAAGAATAATTAGTTCGATAATGAGTCTGCAGGTGAGAAGCAGC
Organism: Mirounga leonina; assembly: GCF_011800145.1. Lineage (NCBI taxonomy): Eukaryota > Metazoa > Chordata > Mammalia > Carnivora > Phocidae > Mirounga > Mirounga leonina. The sequence continues at coordinate 17,042,036 of NW_023270377.1, forward strand.
TGTTTTGCTCCTGGGCTTGGGGTCACTGTCTCTGCTGTGTGAAGAGTCAGCAGTAATTAGAAGAACCCGCGGTGCCAAACTAAATTAAAATTTTTCAAACCGTTACTCACTGTATGATATAATTTTGTTTCATGTTCCCAGGATGAGGAAACTCAAATTAAGTCTCTATTCATTACAAAAATAGGCTAACTAATTTAAGGCTATGAACTATCTGTTTGTCGATGGCATTGAATTGTTTCTATCTACTGTAACATCGTGCTGCACTAAAATAAATGACAATTGATTATATGCCAATGGTTTATTTAACAACACTCAATTGCACTGAACTCCAAAAATGTAATGGGTCTCTGTGGACCCTCCTGCCTGCTATTTTTCTGAAAATAAAATATTGATGTAATTGGATTTCCCACCCACACTGATCCTCAAACACACAGATGGGATCAGTTTAAGCAAAAATTTGAGAAGTGAAGAAATTGTGATTATCGGTAAATAAAGTTCTTTCAGGACACTTGGGGTGAGTTTAATTAAGCGCCCCCAAAATCCATGGAAACTTTTGGATGGTGTTCCCATAAATCCCAAGGATTATTGTAGAATGGCAGGTAAAGGCCAGAAATTTAATAAAAAAAAAAAAAAATATATATATATATATATATATATATATCTACAAATGAACATTTAAAAGCAAGGAGAAGAAACCTTCAAAAAGATTTCATGGGCCATATCCCTGTGATACCAGACCAACTGGTTGTTTCAGTCAGCTTAATGAGGAAAATGCTACAAAACCAGTTGTTCAGCATCTTTTAGGATAATACAAAACAGTTTATTGATTGGATCTTTCACTTTTCAACTTGGTATTTTGCTATTGTATAGACATAGCTTTAATCACACCCCTCCAAGCAGCCAATTTCACTGATGTGACTGTGTAAGCAAGACCACAGGGTTGAGCTTTTAATAAGATGGGCTTACTCTAAATGAAAGCTCTTTTGGTCTTTCCTTTTTAGGTTTTCTCTGTTTTCTTTAGTTATCAACCTCTGGACTAATCTTGTTAATAGAATGATTTTGCCTGATTTTTTTTAAATGTCTTCTCTGATCCAATCCAACTTGAGCAATTGAAATGCTTTCTTTCATCAGCATTCAAAAGGTAGCATTAGCAACGGGAACAATGAAAAGGCTCAAATCCTTACTGAATTTTCCCGTCATCCCTAAAACAAGATAAACAACTCCCTGGAGTATTGAAGTGCTCAGAATCTAGGCAATTAAATAATTTTTGTCTTGAATGTAGACCACACCCCCACAAGAAGGGGATTGGTCAAAGGGCACCACCCAAAGGTTATTTTGAGATCTGGCAGGTTTTTTTTTTACCATTAAAGAAAACAAAAAATGACTTCCCTTCCCCTACCTTAGCCCCCTTGTATGTACCTACAAACCTTCATCCTGGAGTTGTCTCTCCTAAAGTGATATGAACAGTGGTTTGTAAATTTGGTCAGATTTTCACTGCATTGGAGATCCTGAGAGTTTGAAGAACTTTGTTGTGAATCTTTTTGTAAAGTGAATAATACCTTCATATATCTTTTCTGTGAATTTGGGTTAAGTTTCCTTTAAGTGATATATATGTTAAAAAGTGTGTTTTCACCTCCCCCCAGCAGATGAAATGTGATCAATAAAGGTCTATAATCAGAAGAACCAGGTCTTAATGCAGCTCTTTTTCTGACCTGCCCTGTAGCCTTGGGAAAGTTGCTGAATGTCGTTGGACATCCAGTTAACTCATTTATGAAGAGAGGATGATGATCATTTCTACTTCCCAGAGTCTTCAAATCGCTAAATAAGATTTCTTAAAAATGCGAGGGTGTTTTGTAGACTTTTATAGACTACTAGTGCTACACAACCTAGTTGTTATTAAGAATAATTATGGTCGTGGGGCGCCTGGGTGGCTCAGTTGGTTAAGCGACTGCCTTCGGCTCAGGTCATGATCCTGGAGTCCCGGGATCGAGTCCCGCATCGGGCCCCCTGCTCGGCAGGGAGTCTGCTTCTCCCTCTGACCCTCCTCCCTCTCGTGCTCTCTGTCTCTCATTCTCTCTCTCTCAAATAAATAAATAAAATCTTTAAAAAAAACAAAAACAAAAAACTGAGGCCTGAACTGGGATAATGGGACTAAAAAAAAAAAAATTATGGTCAGGGTGTGAAAGAGAGTGGTATTAGGTGGTCATCAAAGCAACTCCAGGGAGGCCCACGTTGCCAACCCCACTGGGAATGACATTCTTGGTTTGACGAGATCTGTGAAGGTCACTCTTGTGACCCCTGATATTCCCTTAAAATGTCTTATCAAAAACCAGGTCAGCTGGAAACAATCTGAAAATGCAGCGAGTCTCTGGATAGGCACATAGCCGCAGACCTCTGGCATACTATTAAATTAGCAAACGAAGGAGTCTCTTGTGTTTCCTGGGGCAAATGAAGGAAAATCTAGCTTCATGTTTATAACATTTTAGTAGTTCATTTCTGTTTCTCCGGGGATTCCTATGCACGTTTTCTATAGTAAAGAAGTAACTGGTACATTTTTTGGATTTTATTTTTCCCCTTTGATCAGTGGAGAAATGTGAGTGCGGTGGCCAGGTAGGTATCCAAATGGCACCGAGGGTAGATGAGGGAGTTTATACAAATTAGTATGCCAAGAGTCTAATATTAGTATTAACAGGCCAGCCAAATTTATCCCTCCAATTGTATTCTTTAAAAAAATGTACCAACACCTTATAAATGTCTGAATCAAGGCTGTGTAAGGGCATTTTTTCTGAAGCCACTTAATGGGAGAACAATGACTAGTAAAAGAGGTCTAAAATTAGTTTCTTTTACCAGGCCTCCCCAAGAAGTGGTAAAACCAAGCACATGGGAGGTCTCCGCCCCACTCACTTCTCCACACCCCTAAAACATTATGGAACCTGTAGGGAGTGATTTAACCTGTTTGTCTCTTTTCTCCACAATCAAAAAGAAGGACTGAGCTTAAGTTCCCAAGCCTAAAAAAACGCAAAAGGTAAATTGCATGTTTTAATCCAAACTAGGCTATAGGTAAAGTGCATTAGATCACAGGAGGAAGATTATCACAGAATCAAAGGATCTTAGCATGTCCGTGCTGACAGGGCATTTGAATAAACCACTGGTGTTCTGGTTCTATCAGTCTTTTTTGCATTTGAGAGGTTGGTCAATCCCTCTGGGCGTAATCATTCCGAATTCAATAACAAAACTCAACCCACGAACCCCCAAATCTGAGGACTCCAAATTTCCAAATATCAGTGAGACTCAACCTCACCAAGGTCCTCTTACCAGTGAAGAACCTGACCCGGTGATCACATTTATGCCGTACCATTATTCCCATGGTGCCTTTTATTGCTCTCTTAACCACGACAAACACAACCCCGCATTTGTAAAGGCTTTGATGGTTTGTAAACCACCTACATATACATTATCTAACAGGGTAGGGATTATTCATAATTTTCAGAGGAAGGAATCATTTCTGGGGAGTCAAGTAATATCTTCATGGCTTATACCACCATTAAGTGGTGGAACCTAGTCTAGAATCCTTCTAGAGAGGGATTCCATGAACTGGTTAGACCCCAAGGCCTTTTAAGTCTCTGAAATTATGGGATTCCATTACTTCTATAGAGTACCCCAAAATGTACCCCATAATGTCTAGCAAAATCTGGCCAATAGTATACATTCAGTTAATATTCTCTGATTACTTGGACTATTCCCTAGAGGCTTCCCACACCCAAGAAGTAAACAAATGCACACATCCTCCTCCTTCCCTTTGATGATTCAGAGTCTAACTTGGGAGAGACCCAAGGCTTCCCTCACAAGCAGCTCCATTCAGTGACTGAACCAGCAACATCCCCATCCAAGACCAAGGCAACAGATGCCCTATTTAGAAGACGTTTGGCTGTTACTATGGCTCAGAGAATCCATCCATCCCCTTAACCTCCCCCACCCAGCTTTGGACAGCCCCCCCCGCCCCCGCAACAGTGAGCTGCTTTTCCTGTTTCTGACCTGCTGCATGAATTCTCCCATTCTGCCTTGACCCTTGGCTTTGCCAACACTCTCTGCTCATTCATTGATTTTGACCCCTCACCTTGTCTCTAGTGCACCAAAGCCTTGGCATCCTGTGTGGACAGAAGGAAATATAGAAAAAGTAGGGTTCTCTCTGCTGACATTAATCGTGTTATCATTTGATGTTCATATTTCTTTTTTTTTTTTAAAGATTTTATTTATTTATTTGACAGAGAGAGACACAGCAAGAGAGGGAACACAAGCAGGGGGAGTGGGAGAGGGAGAAGCAGGTTTCCCGTGGAGCGGGGAGCCCGATGTGGGGCTCGATCCCAGGACCCTGGGATCATGACCTGAGCCGAAAGCAGACGCTTAACGACTGAGCCACCCAGGTGCCCCTGATATTCATATTTCAAGAGCCGTGTCTACATACCTCCCAAAGCTCAAGGATGTATTCCAGATGCCCCCAAAAGAGCGCTGAGCCAGAAGCTGGCAACTTGCTAGAAACTTTAGGGACAGTGTGTTCATGGGTACACAGCCCACCTGAGGCATTGGAGTCAGGCCTGACCCCCCAGAGCCTAAGGAACTGGGAGGGCAGAATTTGCCACAGCTTTAATTCATAAATGTCTCCCTAAAATTCTGGATTTCCAAATTAATTTCAATTGGATTTTTAAGCCCCAGAAACACCATCTTTCCATGCCTGACTTCACATCATTCTGGTCTGCATTCGTATGTGAGATCCTCAGAGAGGAATTCCCTCCCCATTTTGAAAAACCACTGAAGAATAAGCCTCATTTCTCTTCTGTTCTTCTCCATCCCATCACCAGGATTATTTGCTTCCCACTTCCCAGCACTGATAACTCACTAAATTTTTTGTTTCTCCCTTTATTATCTATCTCCCCTGACAAGAATGGAAGCTCCATGGGGGCAAGACCTTTGCCGATCTCATTCCTAGCCACTAGAAAAGCTCCTGGCATAGAGGAGGCTTTCAATAAATGTTTGTTTTGATAAATAAGTAAATAAATGATGGGTGAATGAAGAAACTGGCTATGAATGAATGAATCCATCTACCACTACTAGAGCTCTTTGATGCACCAAGCACTGTACTAAGCACTTTGCATACATTGTATGCATACATGGTGATTTTCAAAAAAATGGATTTTTTTTGTTCAGACAAAGCCTAAGAGGAACCCTATAGAGGACCCAGAAATCAAAACATAAGCAAAAAGGCCAAAGGAAACAGTCACATGTGCTCAGCCATTTTTTCCCCTTTGAGGTCTCATATCTCACTATATTCTCTTACCAATTCTATCAGATATGAACTATGGCCCATCCCACTTTTTAGGTTGGAGCACCGGGGCTTAGGAACATTAAAGGACTTGTCCACGTTCATGTACACAAATGAGTCACAGGACAAGGTTATAAAACAGTTCTGTCTGACTTTCACCATGTCTCACTCTCTAAACCATAATTCTAAAGTGCCTGCACATTCTCTGAAATCCTGGGGAATTCTCCAGAATAAGTTAACATTATGTGGGTATTTTCAGCGCTTATTTGAGTAAGATTGGAATAGCTTATTGTAGTGTTTAATAATTAATTGCTTTAGGTATATGAAGAAAGACTTTTTCTTAATGAAAAATTTCAAGATGATATTATAATGTTAATATTCTCAGAAAGTACTCTCATGTGACATAGACCTCAGTGTTAATGGGAAGAAGTATATTCATATTTTTTCACAGGTGATTCTTAAAAGCCAAAGTATTTAAGAATCTTCATTGAGGCAAAATTCTATTATATGAGAAGTAGCTGCTTGGCAGTTTCAAAGAATTTAATAAATCTCTCCAGGAAAATGTTCGTTTCAAAAGAAAATTTCAAAAGGGACTCAAGAATATTCTCTGTTTTCTTGTATTTGCATTACAAATAACCTTTTTGCCAGCTATGAGAAGCCAGAGAAAACCAGAATGTTCGTTTTGCATTATTTGGTGAGTGGTATTGTGTTATATTGTGTTACCATTTTTTAATATGAGGAGCCCACCGATTTCATGGTGCAGATTCACGGCTACAGAGCACTTGTTAAGAGGTCTGTGGAATTTCGCTTTCACCAAGCGACCCTATCTCGGAGTCGGCTAGATTTCAGATGACTTCAGTGAGAAAGGATGGCTGCCACACGGAAGTCCACGGATGGCTGCCCTGCAGGACCTGTCCTGGGCACTTCACACTCTCCTGCATCCTACTCTTACTTTAGACCATGCATTCCACTTTCTGTGTGTGTGTGTGTGCATGTGTATTAAAATATGCATAATGGGGGGGCCTGGGTAGTTCAGTGAGTTAAGCGTCTGACTCTTGCTTTCAGCTCAGGTCCTGATCTCAGGGTCGTGGGATTGAACTCAGTGCTCAGCGTGGAGTCTGCTTGAGATTCTCTCTCTCCCTCTGCCCCTCCCCCCCGCTCTCTCTCTCTCATAAATAAATAAATCTTAAAAAAAAAAAAAGAAAATATACATAACATAAAATTTACTATTTAAAGTAGTTTTGGGGATACACTTCAGTGGCCATAAGTACATTCACATTGTTCTGCATCTGTCCCTAATATTAATTCCCAGAAATTTTTCATCACTGAAACTGAAAATCTGCACCCATGAAACAATAACTCCCTAGTCCATTCCCTCCCAACTGTAAGCCACTGTTCTACTTTCTGTCTCTAGGAATTTGGCTCTTCTAGGTACCTCAAGTGGAATCGTGCAATATTTGTCCTTTTGTCCATCCACTCTTGGTACACTTGACTTATATTTTCTTCAAAATGAGGGACATTTTCTGGTGTCCAAGTGAGGTGATACAGCCCTGCAGCATGACTCAGAAGAGGCTTTGAAAACATTACTATTATTTTTCTAATACCTGGTTTAAACACTCAGTAGTAATAGTGCTAATGAATCTGCCACATTTTGTCAAACAAATTATCAAGATCGTATCATTTGTTCTTTCCTTCATTGAAGAAAGCATGGGGGGAATTAAACTCCACTCTCAAGGATGGACGAGCAACATTTGGCACAAAGCATCTTACAGGAGTGCCTAGCAGTCAGGAAATGCAGTCCCAGACTCACAATGGGAAAGAAACAAAAGGAGTAATAATTCTTAGTCCATCATCTTGCTGTGAGTTTTTGTAACTTTGTTCATGGTTTTTATCACTGTAGCCTTGTCTTTCCCTGGTGATGGGTAGCAGGAAAAAAAAGCAGAGAAGAAAAGAAATTGCCTGGGTGTGGGGTGGATGTAAGGCTTAAAGGGAAAGCTGAGAAAGCAGCAAGGAAGGAGACCACGTGTGTCTGTTCCTCTTCGTAGCTGCTGTGGGGAAAGAAGACCCCACAAGGAAGGACAGGCAGCATCCAGAGCCTCTGAGAGGAAGAAGGTAACCAGGAGGAAGTGGTGAAGGACTGAAAACAGGGCCCCTGAGTGTGGCCTGGCAGGAGCCGTGCCAGCCCCTGACCAGCTCGGGGACAGCTCCGGCGCTCTGATCAGCAAAGCCACAGGCTGAGCTCTCAGGGCTGAGTCAGAGCACTCGGACTTCCCTCCATGACACAATGGATGCCAGTTTAGGAATAGAGAGATGGCCTCGGTCGAGCGTCCTCCCAGAATATCTGCACCAGGACACCGGTGGTCTCATAGACTTCAGCCAGCAGGTATATGTATGTGTGTGAGTATGTGTGTGGAGTTTCAGGGAGAAACAGGAGGAAGAAGTAGTGTTTAAAGGACAAGATCCTGTTAAATACTTTCTAGTTTAGCACTGTCCCCAGTACTTCCAAGCCCATGGTGCCCAGTTGGCTTCAATCCTTGCATGTGCTTCCTCAACTAGACAATTCAGGGTGGATTCTACGGATTTCTTTGGCACCATGTGCACTCCTTGAAGTTTTGGTGTTGATTTCTAGGAACATCTTATTTTGCTCCTGGACTGACATATTGAGCTCTCTGCCTCTCTCCTTTGCCATGTGGATAACATAAGGTTACAAGGGCAAGAATGTAATGAGAGAAAAGTAGAGCTGATTTATATGATGGATTATTACACCATGCTGCTCCCATTCAGACTTTGAGGGCAGGAGTGCTTTTCTCACCCACAGTAATCACTCCATAGGCAGAGGAAGGATGGGTCAGTCTCCAGGTTAATTATCAGTTAATGTGGATAAGAACTGCCTGGTTCCTCACTCTTGTCCCCATTCCCCTTCTGTCAGGAGTCCCAACTCGCCCCCATCCAGGGAATTAATTACACCTAACCACAACTGAAGACCAGTATGATAGGAAATATACAAGGACTTGCATTGGTTTCCTAGGGCTGCCATAACAAAGTACCATAGATTGGTTGGCTTAAAACAGCAGAAATGTATTCTCTCACAGCTCTGGAAGCCAGAAGTCCAAAATCAAGACATCGGTGGGGGCGACCTCCCTCTGAGTCTCTGGGCAGAATCTTTCCATTCCTTTTCTTACCTTCTGGTGGTAACTGTCTACACTAGGCATCCTTTGACTTACAATTATGGTGTTGCAACCTCTGCCTCTGTGGACACGTGGCATTCTCTGTGTGTCCCTATCTTTACATGGTATTTTCCTCTTCTTATAAGGAGACCAGTCATATTAGACTAGGATGCACCCTAATGACCTCATCTTAACTGGGTGACAGGTGCAAAGACTCTGTTTCCAAATAAGGTCACATTCATAAGTACTAAAACCTAGGACTTTAACATATATTTGGGGAACACAATTCAGCCCATGACAAGACTAATTTCAAACCTTTGCTTCATCAGGGGCCCAGCCTCCTTGCCTTGATTCTGACTTGATGATTCCAAAACCTTTCTTCAAAGATTTTATTTATTTATTTGTTTGTTTATTTGTTTACCTATTTATTTGAGAGAGCGAGCACGAGCAGGGGAGGGGCAGAGGGAGAGCAAGAGAAAGAGAATTTCAAGCACACTCCACACTGAATGAGGAGCCTGATGTAGGGCTTGATCTCACAACCCTGAGACCATGATCTAAGCCAAAACCAAGAGTCAGATGCTTGGTTTTGAGCCACCCAGGCACTCCCAAAATCTTTCTTTAACACTCTAACACCTAGGATCTCCTTTCTGCGTTTTAGTTCTTCCTGACTGACAAATCAGACTTTTATTCACTGTCCTCAACCTGAAAAACTTATTGATCCTTTGACATTTGTCTGACTACCCAGATTTTGAGATTTTGTTTTAGAGAATATACCAGACCTGTCCTCAGCACTAAGTCCCCAGTTCTGTGATGGCCATGGTGTCTACGTCCTCTCCAGAGTCCAGCCCCACCCTGGCCCCCCACCTCTAGAGACATCCTTGGACCTCCCTTTACTGACCGCAAACTAGCTTTCACCACCTGCCAGGCCTGTCACAATCTGACCAGAGCATTCCTTTTCCAAAAGCAAAACTTTCTAGTTCGCTTTTTATGCATTTCAAATAAGGGTCATGTTCCTGACAAAAATGATAACCCCTGCCTCTCTACTTCATACAATTCTTATACAGCTTTAGGTATCCATATATATTTTCATAGTTTCTCAAACTCATTTTGAGAAGTAGGAAAAATTAGCTAACTTTAGAGCAGGGTGGTAAATAAAATAATTTAGACTAGAGGGGGCCAATTATGAAAAATAAATTAATTTCTTCAAAGTTCAAATAATTAAGTTAGTTCAGGTTTACACTAACAAAAGCCTAAATGGAGAGTGGTAGCAATTTTTTAGATTTTGGATTTTAAAGTAAGTCTTGGGGCACCTGGCTGGCTCAGTCAGTTAAACATCCACCTCTTGATTTCAGATCAGGTCATGATCTCAGGGCCCTGAGATCAAGCCCTCGTCAGGCTCTGCACTGAGTATGGAGCCTACTTGGGATTCTCTTTCTCTCCCTCTGCCCCTCCCCCCACTCACACTCTCTCTCCCTCTCTCTTTCTCAAAAAAATAAATAAATAAAAATAAAATAAGTCTTAGCCACAAAATATTCAAAGGTAAATTTCTTTTACTTTAATTATTAGATTAATTGTATTAGCCCTTCATTTAACATGTTGATACAGACCCGGTCTAAAGCCAGATCCATGTACAGAAGCAAACACTGCTGATCCACTGGCCCATCATCCTCTTTCTAAACAAACAAGCCTGGTTAGCTTGAAAAGATTTGAATATCTCTCAAGTCCATAAAAAATCAGGTACCTTTTAAAGAGCCACAATTTCCATTCCTTCAACACAGAGAGATGGCCAATAGTAGAATTAAACAGACTGATGTTGCCAACAACCATGTCATCTTGTAGCTGTAACAATCCTGTTGCTTACAATTTATAAAAAGATTAACAACTTGGCCATGCTTATGGTCGACACATATAAGTTAATGACATCATTAGACTCTTCCAATTGGCCCCATACATGAACCCAAAGAACAAAGCCAACAATTTTCCCACTACTAACCACGCCAGTTATTGATATGTGTCTGTGCACTTCTCTAGTCTGCCTGATCCTCCCTTGTGAAGTTTTAAAATAAATCATCCCCATTTGGTAGAAAGAAACTCAGAAAATACAACTGACCAGCACATGTTTTGCTGCCATCCAAACCCAGCCAGTACTCCAGCCACTATTTCTGCTCATGAAGCCACCAGAGACTAAATGAATATTTCCATCCCCTGCCAAGAATACATGCCAGTATTTACTAGTACTTACGCAAAATAATTTCCCAGAATCACTTTTCAAAAGCTGAATGCTCAGTTGACTTATAAAAGTCTAAAATGGATTAATAGGAAAGAAATAGACAGTCCCAGATGCACAAGTTATCAATTTTATGCACCGGATGAGTAAGACTTACGTATTTCAACTAAGCTGGAATTATAATAACTCCATTTCTCTCAAGAGAAATGGTGGCTGCTGTAAAAATGAAGATGTGCTTTGTTTTACTTGCATAAGAGGAAGTAGTCTTGGCTTTATTCAAATGATTGGCATGAGGGCTTGGAGATGCTGGCTCGTCAAATGATTGGTCACCAGTTTTAAGCCATGTCTTAACATGACCTTGGTTGGCTGAATGATGTAAGATGAACTTTGTATTAGTTCATTCACTAAATAATTTGTTCAACCAACATTTATGGAGCACTTACTATATGCAAAGTATTGACCCAGAACCCTTGGATTGAAAGATAAAGAAGAAAGTGTTCCTTCTCACAAAGAACTGAATCCAGCAAAGACACTTCACTAACCTCATAGGTATTATGTTTTTTTCAGTCAGGGTTGTAAGCAATAGAAATCTTCTCTAGCTTGCTTACAAATATGGAAACTTAGAAAGGATGAGGGACAGTTCACCAAATGTAAGGACAAGGCAAAGAACAGGTCTCAGAAGGGAGAGGAACCAGATCCCTCATGGGTTTCTATGTAGTAAGAAAAATGTAACAAGTTTTCAGGTTGCAGCGCTCTAGGTGGATGTTCTCTAACTATTTTCAGTCTTTGTTACATCAGTTTGGATTTTAATTAACTTATATTATATCACATATCCACCCCTTTACCAGGTAAGGGTGGGGTGCATACTGACAGACTCATCACAATTGTTTCCAGGGGAGGAGAAGCAGTTCAAAGAAAATCTAGGTGCTCTTTCTAGAACAGGGAATGCATTCTGGGCAAGCAGAATAGCCTTGCCCTAGCCTTTATTCCTCCCATATTCCAACGCGTACTTTTTCCATGGCTAAGGCCACTTACTCCCCAACCAACCTGAAGTTTAATCTCGCCCTAGGCTTTGAAAAAGGTCCAGTTGAACAGCCCAGAAAATCAATATTAATTCAGCCTTGCCTCAAGTCCCACTCAGCCTTTGACATTGACTCTAATCACTGGGCTCTGCATTGTCACTGAGGACCTGAGTGCCAGGGAGCACACATCCATCACCCATGCATCTTGGGGGCCCAGCGTAGAACCTGCTGCAGAGGTACTCAAGACCTTCCTCGCGGAGGATGTATCTCCAGCACAGGGTCCTGTTTTCTTTCTCTGTGTTGCTGTTCCTGCTCTCATAACCTGAGTATGTTAATCTCTATCCAACTAGGGCCCTGCCTTGCAGGGCTGACCTCCACCTGATTTCCACCTAAAAGCTAGACCTCTGTACTTGAATCTGGGCAATAAAACTGGTGGTTAAGAAGTAACACTTCTGGGGATCCTGGGTGGCGCAGTCGGTTAAGAGGTTTACTCTTAGTTTCGGCTCAGGTCATGATCTCAGGGTCATGAGATCGAGCCCCATGCAGGGCTCCACACCCAGTGCAGAGTCTGCTTAAGACTCTCTCTCTTTCCCTCTGCCCCAACCCCACTTTCTCAAATAAATAAAAATCTTTAAAATAAAAAGAAGAAGAAGCAGCAACACTTTTGTGTCAGAAAAGGCCAAGTTAAACCCAGATTCTTCCACTTACTGTGTGATCTTGAATAAATTGCACCTTGCTAAAGAAACCTCAGCTCCTTATCTATAAAATGGGTGCAATAATATTTACCTCACTAAGTTTTTATAGGGATTCAATGAGAATAGGTATTTTAAAATTCTGTCACACTGTGTCTGCCAGATCACAAAATGCATAATAAATCCCCCTGGATCCTCCAATCAAGCTTGTTTCAGACTTTTACTTATTAATGTCATACTCTTGTTTTCTGATTCTCTAGATTTCAACGCCCTGCTTATATGAACCTCTGAGTCAGAACTTCTCCCATGCTTCAATTTCCCACTTCTCATGCTCTGGAGTGGCCCCAGTCTATTCACCACTGGCTGTGGCCTACACTCCCAGCACTGCATTCACATGGCCCACCTCAGCCCCTTCCCTATAGCCTCAGGGGCTCAGGCTTAAGCTCCCCTCAGCCTTCTCCCTCCCCACAACCTGACAGGCACAACAGAAGGACTTGGTCCTTCCAATTTATTTATCCTCATTATTACAGTTGTGAAAATAGTTAGTCTGCTTCCAGAGAACCAACTCTCCTAGGGCTGTTTAATATTTACCAGATTGCTGAGCAATTTCTATTTTTTGTGTGTGTGCTATAATTATTTGGATAAATCCTTAGTTACTTAAATCCAGGCATGGCTTTTTGCCCTTTTTAGCAAATAGTGGATCTAAACATATTGATCAATTTCTATATGTCAGGCCCTGGAGGAAGAGATGCATGAAGCACGGTGCTGCTCCCACTAAGAGGTGATGCCAAGACAGAAGAAGATGTCATTGCTCCTCATTTCCTTCTGTGTTCATTAGCAAGAAATGATGATAAAGATATCCTAAAAGATCATTCTAAATAGAAGGCAATAAAGATATCACTTAGGTTGGGTTTTAGAATACTGTTTGGCAATTACGTTTGCAAAAAAGTACACCAATCATAAGCATAGAGCTCAATGAATTTTCTCATCTAGCATCCAGATGAAGAAATAGAACATTACCAGAACACCAGCAGCCCCCTCTTTTCCCTCTTAACCAGTCTCCATCACTCAGAGCCACTGGCCTGACTTTGAATGGATTCATACAGTATGCAGTTTTGATTGTCTTCTTACATTCAACAATAGAGTTGAAAGCCCCATCCATGTGGTGGCATGTAGCTTTGGTTTGTTCATCCTCATTAATAAATAGTACTACTCTAGATGAATATTTTACACTTTATTTACACATTCTCCCTCATAGACATCTCTGTGGTTTCCAGTTTGCAGTGTTATGAATAATGTTGCTATGAACATTCCAGCACATGTATTCTGGTTTACCCATACACTCCTCTCTGTTGAGTTTATACCTAGGATTTGGATTGCTAGGTCATAGCATATGCTATATTTAAATTTAATAGATATTTCCAAATGGTTCTCTTCTGCATGTGTGTTTTGTTGTTGTTTCTAAAGATGCTGCTATTCTAGAGAAACAGCAGTTCCTTTGTAGAGGCCTGATTTTGTGGTATCTAAGAAGCTGATTCCAGGATCTGCACTCACCGTTCTGGGTTCAGCTCCTTCCTCCAGGAGACCATTGTCGTGACCTGCTAGGCAGGTGCACAAAGTCAGCATCAAATCAAGAGTTTATACACTCCCCTGGAAGCCTGGTAGGAGCCTGCAGAGCTGAGAGTATGGTTTACCCTGGTCTCAGGAGTCTCCTGGAGGCAAGTGAAAGGGGATTTGGTTAGAGAAAGAGAGTGGGAGGGGTAGGGTGAAAAGTAGGGTCAGGACACCAGGACACAAAATCCAAAAAAAGGCCTTCAAGGCATGAGAACAGCCCAGGCAGACACTCAGGAACTGAGGGTGAGCAAGTGAGAAGCAGCTACAGAATAACCAGTGGGAAGGCATCTGGGCTAACACCTGAGTCCAGGACAGTTGCTCACCAACAGTTGACTCCTCTCTGTTTTCTGCAGCAGAGTCATGGGTTGGGGAGCAGACAACAAGAAGGGGGATGAAGCAGACATTGCTCTAATTTCCTGGCTCACTACTTTCTCAAGGTGATCGTTTAAAAGATCAGACCTGGTGGCCAAATTGCCAAAACCCTTCTCCACGTTGTTAAACCTTTGAAACCTCTATGTCTCATGGTGTAACCCATTTGGAAAGCAACATAACAATAGATAATGATCCATAAGATACTTATTCCCCTTAATGCAGTAATCCACTTCTGAAATTTTATTTTAAGGTTATCATTTAATACAGAAAAAAAGAAAATCAAATGTGTTAATCCTACATTGTAGGTATATCTATACTGCTTGAAAAAGAGGAGGGGTCAACCTCAATGTCCAATGGTAGTGGACAGTGTATCAGTTTGACATTTATAAGATCATCAAAACTAATTAAAATTAACCTCTGTGCAAATTTGCTTAAACTAAAATCTCAGGAGACAAAATTGTACAGACATTAAGATTAAGATGAAATAAACATGCATGTGGATGTGGACAAAATCCTGAAAAGAAAGAGGAGACTCACTAACACTATATGTTACCACACACCAGTACCATTCCGAGTGTATCATACGAGTTAACACATCCCATGAGAACCTTATGAGGTAAGGCGTATCACTAACTCCACTTGACAGACGAGAAACACAAGCCACAAAAAGCTAAAGTAAATTGTCCAAGTTAGTAAGGGATGGAGCTCAGGTATTCTGACTTAAGCCATTATTGTGAAAATATGAGTCCTATTAGGGAGTGGGACCATTAGATTTCTCCATCGTTGTATGGGAAATCTTTTAATATCTTTGTAAGGAAGTCAGATAGGACAAACTTTTGTTGAGTATCCATTATGTCTCTTGCGTAAAGCTAATTCTTTCCGAGGCATCATTTTACCAAATGTTTACAAGAATCTTATGCCATGGGGACTATTATCTTTATTTTAGAGATTAAAAATTAATAGTTGGCTAGTTAATTATAAAAATCTCAACTACAAACAAAAGAAACCAAACCCTACAATTTTCCATATATCAACAGAGGAAGTAGAAATGCCACAGAGAAAAGCATCAGGAGTAAGAGTAAAGTCAAGCACCACCCACTGTGAGTAAAGCCACCATAGGGAGTTGAAACTGTAGGAGAAAGAATGCCTGCTTTCTATTGGAATTTGGCCAAATTGTAGAAAAAGTCCATAGCATAAAACTAAGGAGTATCAGTAAGTTGCCTAGAGGCTCTGAAACGACCAGTTAGAGGCAAAGGACAATAAATGGCTAATTGTAAATTTTTGGCTTTTTCTAGAGGTCATTGTGAATCAGTGCACCAAAGGACGGGGATCACTGAGAATGGGAGCTCCCTGAGGACACAGAGTATGGAAAGATTCTTTGAGGATGTAAATTTTAAAACTTTTGATCTCGAAATCAGTCTGAGAGAGGAGGGATTGCCTTAGCGTTGGCTAGGCAAGATTTTTTTTCCAGGCTTAGAATTAGGTATTACATGGCTGACCTGCTTCACTGAGTGTCAAAATTATTGAGATAAATATACATCTGCATACACACATCTACAAATACACATACACATACACACATATATACATGCACACACATATATACACATTTATACATACATGTGGGTACAGATCCACATTCTGGGGATGTTAAAGTAGCTGGAGTTATTAAACACAAAGATCACCCATCCCCTTTCACATAGATTGCTGAGACCACAAACCTCAGACACACATCCTTGTAATAACAGAAGCGACCCAAGAGTCTCGATACCAAACTGTCTCCCTTCTATCTTCTATTCTAATGTGTCACTTTGAAAGGAAACCAAAGCAAAAGTAACCTTACACCAGGTCTAAGGTGAAGTTTTTGCCTGTTCTCAAAACCAAAACTGACTGCAGCTTCTGTCGTTCTGGGTGCCCAGCAAGCCTCCAAACTCCCCTACATTGCCTGGCCGGCATCCCAGAGCCAGCTCAGAGGCGGGTGCACACTTCAAATCCAAGTGTGTGAGAGCTGGGAAAGAGATTATTTCATCCAACTCTCTTGTTTTGCAGGAAGAAAACTGAGACTGTGGGAGTTAAAGCGTTCCTCCAAGATCATAGGCTATTCCTCAGGGAGCCAACACTGGAAACGCGGTATCTGGAGCACAGTGGGCATTTTCCTACATCTCAGGGACCATGTGGGAGGGCAACACATGCAGGGTAAAGATAGAGAGTCACAGTGGAGTCCCTGCCACTGACCTGCGAGAGACAGCAAAAGAAAAAAGGCATCCGATCAGGTTACCTGGTGTCGACATAGCCCAGAGGCAGTCAGAATATAAAATCCTACAGGCAGACCTGGAATGTATAAATCAGAACAATTGGGTATAATAATTTGGCTATCAACTGTTAGCCCAACAGAAAGACATTTCCTTGGGAGGAAAGGGGAATAGAAAGAGAGCTTTGTTAGACGTTGCACTCAAACCTGGTGAAAACATCAAAATAATCTCATTAAATACTAACACACTTACTCAAGACAGACAAAAAGAGTTCACAGCAGTCTTAAAAATCTGTTTAAGGAATTTCACTTAATCCTCCCCTTCAGTAGACTTCTTTTTATTCAAATGTGCCTGTAGGTTAATACTTAACATCATTGTACTTGGAGCAAGGGCCTATCCCTGCAAACACATATTTAAATAAATGTTCCTTCCACAACCTAAAAGAACCCGTTGGTATTGGATTGGATCTTTCTAATTCATCTAGTGACAACCCTTTCTGAAAACCCCTTAAAGCAGAGGTGACCTGTCTTAGTTTTTAATAAGCAGCAGTCTCTTTTAGACTAGGAGGTGACAAACAAGGTCACCTTTCACACCAAAGAAACATTTACCTAAACCAACAGCATCCAGAGTATGCAATTTTAAAAAATGAATAGTTAATGAGCCTGCCAGATTATATGCACCCCTTCCCAGAGCAAATCTTACTAAATGATGAGTGATGGAGTTTCCACGGTTGAATCTCTTGTTTAATTGAGTAAATAAGTGAAGGTAAGAATTAAAGCATAAAATTAAAGCATAAAAATAAAGGCAATAGGTAGGAGAATGGAGGATAGAGGTGTTCAGTAAAAGAGTAGGAAGATTTATTTGTTTGCTTTTTTTCAATGTTTGTATCTCCCATTTAACATTTTGTGTGTGTGTTTGTGTGTGTATGTGTGTGTGCACCCTGCACACAAAAGAAGGTGTAAAACAGGCTTTGGAGTCACTTCTCTTTTGCCTATGACCCTGCACCCTCCATATATATTCCTTGACCCTTATACTAAGAAAAAGAAAGGTACTTCTGTTGGTGAATGTGATGACCACTAGGAACGGTGGCTGGCATTCTTATCCCAATTCTTCTCTCCTCCTTGCCCCCTGGATCTCTGTTCAGCCATGATGACCAGCCAGCCAATAGAGTGAAGTAGACAGGAAGGTGTGCCAAGTCCAAGACTGGGCCTTAAGAGGTCTTTCAAGTTTCTGCCTGCTCTTTTGTACCTCTGCTCCCACCATGTGAAGAACCTGCCCAGGCCAGCCTGCTGGTCCAATAAGACGATGAGGGATGCCTGGAGCAGAACAAATCTGTCTAAGCCCATCTTAGAGCAACCAAGCCAGCCAGCCGTTATCAGCAGAGCCTCCAAGCACAGCCCAGCCAAGCCCAGCTGACCTACAACTGATCCACAGGGCCTTAAGCGATAATACTACTAGAATAATAATAACATAGTCTATATTATAGCTATGATAATAACACAATAATAGCTGTTATTTTCATCCCCTGATTTTAGGATGGCTTACTACACAACAATAGCCAAAAGATAGACTGGATTTACTCAGAAATCTAACAAAGATAAGGTTTCATCCTAATGTATCTCAAGTGATAAGGAAGACATTTCCCTGTCCATTCCCTACTTCTCCCATTTGTAAAGAAAAGCTAATACTAGCTGTGACCTTCTTGTAAGGTACTACAAGGATTAAATGGCAATAGATTTCTTATTCTAGAAAACTCACACTGCTGAACACAAAGGCTTATGCCATGATACATTGAAAAATAAAAGAAGGCGGGGGCTGGAAGGTAAGGAAGCAACGGAAGGAGGGAAGGAGAGAAACCGCCCTCTCTGGAGGTCATTGTATGACTTGAAAGGACACACATGACAGCAGTGATTAAACACACGCTCAGGTGGATAACTGATGCATTTGTGAAAACTGATGAAGGTGATGGACATCTCCTTTTAAATAATCCAGACAATTCATTTGCATGAGAAGACTTAAACTAAAGATATATCTGAATGTCCCCACGAAGTGGCCCTCTAGAAGCTGGAACAGTGACATCTGTTAAATGAAGCCCAAATTTCTCTTCTTCTGGGCTTTCGTGGATGTCTGCCTACAGGCACGACAGCTGAGAAACCGCCCATGAGATTCCTCCCCCAGAATTTGAGTACCCGCCCCAGAAGGCAGGCCAGTGAATCACTGAGGCTACAGCGCTCTCCTTGTCGGGGTGCAACAGGCACATCGGACACACCTCACGCTTTACGTGATGCAAGTGCAGTAGGGCAGAATCACTGACTAATCACTAACCTGCCCTGCCCTGCACCGGAGGCACCCAAATTGCCGATGAGATAACTGTTGGCCAGGTCCACACTACTAAGAGAAATCATACGTCTGCTAAGCGGCCATCACCTGAACATCTAATTGCCTAGAGAAAGCTCCATCGGGAAGAGTTACGTGTGCCCTGTTTGACAAATCCAAGCACAGCCAGAGACGAGGTCAGACGTGTCTTTATCAATCAGAGATTGGCACCGCCTCATCAAGGTGGTAACTGGGAGAGGTGAGTGGTTTGGGGGTGGGGGTGGCGAGGGGTAGATGCAGCCCATGCGCACAGACACACACAGAGGACAATTTATAAGCAAACGGGAAGGCTCCACCTGTCCACCGCTGGATTCACTACCCACTTCTGAGTCCTTCAGTTTGGTTACTCTTACGTTCAGACACTTACAGTTCCTCTCTCCCTCCGACACAGGAGGTAACCTCTCTGCCCAGCCTGCAACTGATAAAACAAACAGGCTACCTCTTCAGTTGGACACTCATCCATATGCAAATTGTGCTAGGGTAAAGAGCAACTGCACAGTGTCAACCTCTTTTCCCCTTGGTCCATTAAGCATTCCCTATGCAACAACCTAGCAACTAGGAGAACCAAGTTGCCACTGTTGGCACCCAGATTCCCAGATAGAAAAACACAAGCCATAATCCTGGGCAGTTTCTGTAGTCTGAGCTGATGGAAATGCATTGCACAATGGAGCTGAAAGGAGAGGCATGTGTTGCTGACACTCCCGGAGAAGGGGTATCTGTTCCCCAGATCTTCTCATGTCATTAGTGGACGGAGGCTGGCTCCTTCCCAGGCAACAGCACTGGTTGCTCTTGGATCTATAGGATTCACTCCCTTCAGTTAATTCTTCTTCTCCAAGGTAAATCCTCTAACCCTCTTAGGAGACAGGACAGCCTAGTAGTCATTCACAACTTACTACGAGTGTAATTAGATTATTTCTGTTCAATCGGAAAAGGTTGATGGTGAAAGAATTATCATTAGTTTGGTTGGAGGAAAAGGCTACTATGGAGTTGCAACCAATCCTGGGGGTGGAAAAGAACTTTCAGTCGTGGA
The DNA here is from genome assembly GCF_011800145.1 of Mirounga leonina. Taxonomy (NCBI): domain Eukaryota; kingdom Metazoa; phylum Chordata; class Mammalia; order Carnivora; family Phocidae; genus Mirounga; species Mirounga leonina. The sequence goes on from NW_023270377.1 coordinate 17,062,108, forward strand.
CTCCAGACTTTTAGAGGTGTCTGTGACCTATACACTGAAGGTGCCAGGGATGGGACTGAGAGGGGAGGGGACAGCAAAGCCTGAGAAGGATGCATGGAAGGGGCAGTGGCTCCACAGTGGGTCTTAGAGTCCAGGTCTTTTCCCCAGTGGTAAGTGCTGGGATGGTCACAGATGTGCTCAGCTGTCCAGGAGAGAACTAAAGCACCCAGAGCCCTTGCAGCTGCCTCCATGGAACCTATTTTTACCATCCTAATATTGTTATTTTGGGGTCACCTGGGTGGCTCTGTCATTAAGCATCTGCCTTCAGCTTAGGTCATGATTCCAGGGTCCTGGGATAGAGCTCCCCATTGGTCTCCTTGCTCAGTGGGGAGCCTGCTTCTCCCTCTCCCTCTGCCACTCCCCCTGCTTGTGCTCTCTCTCTCTCTCTCTCTCAAATAAATAAAATCTTAAAAAAATTTTTTTAATTAAAAAAACAAATATTGTTATTTTCTATGTGTGCTACGATGTGAAAAATGTTAGGAAGCCCTACCATAGCTTAATGGTGTAACAGAGTAAGTAGTCTTTTTTTAAATGTTGATATTTACTACAGCTAATGACTTCTGGGTGTTTCCCAAAGTCAGGAAATCTGGTTCATCATCCCAACTCTCTACACTCCCATCTGTACCCCCATATTCTCATCTATAAAATGAGAGGACTGTACTAGATGGTCTTTAAAGTTTTTTCTGGCTCAAGATCTCAGCTGACTTCCTGACCTGTATATTCTACCATTCTCATCCACTATCCATCCACTTGATCTATCCTAGGACTCAGCTGAAATGCCCCTCTCACAGAGACCCTCTCAGACATGGACTATTTTAAACCCCTTTGCTGTATAGTGCTTCCCCTTTGAAAAATCTCATTATACTTGCAATTACTTTATTCATTCATTCATTCATGCAATAAGTATCTGCTGAGGGAGGGTCCACCATGTTTAGAGCACGGTTTTAGGAGTTGAACTGCTGGATTTAAATCCCAGTGCCACTGCTTACTATCTCTGTGATCTTGAGTGATTGACTTAGCCTCCTTGTGACTCCCTTTCCCTCGGTGATCAAATGAAATTAATAATCACGTCTACATGTCAAGGCTGTTGTAAGGATAGAGTTAATGGTTGTCAAGCACAGTGCCTGGCAATAAGTAAGTACTCAGTAAATTAGCAATGATGATTTTCATGAGGATTTCTTTACATCCTACAGTACAAGGTATCTATCCAATGCCATTCCCCTGTAGGCTGTAATTCACATTTGCTTCTTCACCACCTCAATCTCCAGTGCCTCGCGCAAAGTCTGGCATATAATCACATACTCAAGGTTCAAAGTATTGGTTGAGTGAATTAATGAACACAAGCAGCTCACTTTGTTTTCAGTCCCTTCAATTTCTCTCCATGCTAATTTTCACAATTAAAGTTTTCTGCCTCTTCAGCTTGAACTGAAGCTTGCTTTGTTCTCAGTCTTTGGGGAGAGCAAGACCAAATGTACCTTTCTCTGTTCACAAGAGAAATATTACCATTTGGGGAAGTTGCATGAATACCTTTCCCCACCCTTCTTTCTCCCAGCTCCCCAATCTAATTGCCATTTAAGGAATAACCCTTTGGGTAGCCAAGTATCATTCCCAACAAAAGGGGAAAATGCAAAAATTTATGTATTAGATTTCCAGATGTGGACAACTCTTGTTTTTGCCTAAATGGTGCTGACAATTTATGGTTGTCTTTGGAAAATCATTTGATAATGATCCAACTATCTAGAACCTCTTTATTTTACGCCTGTTAAAAGAAAAGAAAGTTATTACCCAGGAAAATTTCCAGACTGCCATAAAAGAAAAGTGATCGCTGCCAAGAATCATCTGCCATAAAACCTCCCCTAACAGCTTCTTACCTTTATGTATATGTAAAGCACCCTTTTTTAAAATGAGGCAAGGCCATCAATCAATTCTTTTAAGGCTAATTGCAAATGTTTAATACAGAAATTAAATATTACAAAATGTGAAAGAAGGTGTGTGGCATTCTCGAATTAAATGTGGGCATCTCTTGGAGAGGAGCAGAAGCATGGAGGCTATAGACCCATCAGGACCACTTACCGGTCACTGGGCCCCTCCGTGTCCACATGGGCCACAGGAGGTGACCATGGCACTCCCACTGACCGTATAGGGCTTGTATGGGAATTATATGAGACAAGAACAGCAGGAGCACTTTGAAAAGGTGAACATAGTATAAAAATAAAACATGGAGCCATTCTTAATGAGAGAAACAAAACAAAACAAATGTATGCATAGTTCTATGTGGCATTCAAAGCTGTTCTACTGAGGATGTGATCGATTGAGGGGGTTGGGTTCTAGATCAGTGGTTCCCAAATTGGCTGAGCATCAGAATCTCTGAGGGTCTCTAGTTAATAATACAGAGGTCTAAGTCCCACCATAAAATAAACCTAACCGAATAAATCAGAGTCTCCAGAGACCTATGGAATTAGAATTTGTGCATCGGACCCGGGAATCTGTATTTTAGTACACTTCCCAGGGGATGCTGACAAATGGGGAGGTTGGGGAAATGCTAGCCTGGGTGATGTCTAAGCTCTTCTGAGGCAGGAGAGAAAAGAGAGCCTGGTACCTTCTTTGTTAATGTCCACCACCTGTGTGGTTCCTGTGTCAAATTCTACTCTGTATATTGCTCTGCCTGATCCCTCCCACTGCTCATCAATCAGAGGGACAGATTATAGGCTCCCCCTGGCACCAGCATCCCCTCCTCCTACCCACAGCAAGGATAAAAGGGGAAGTACCTGTAGAAGCAGGGAAAGATGCCCCTCCCCATCTGTGTGGACCCAAAGAGTGGCCAATGCTGGCTCCAGCCTGACTCTGAGTGCCTTGGAAATGGGGGCACTTTGTGTCATGTTCCATTATTTCAAAGAATCAAATGGAAACTGGACATTTATCCAGAGTAATGAAGCTCTCGGGTATCCCTCTCTCCTTTCTTCCCTTTCTTCCTTTACTATTTATCTATGGCATACTTATTATGCCAGACCCTGTGCTAAATGCTAGGGATGCCCTGCTGAGCCAGGTGCAGCCCACAGTCTGTGGGGAGATCCAATCTGATGAACCCCTGAAATGATGCTGTGAAGGAAGGCAACTCAGCTGTAGAGGTCATAACAAAGAGATCTGACCTTGCCTGGAAGGTGACCTATGAGATATAAAGATGAGGCACAGGAAAAAGCTTATATAGCTGTCCTACTGGACTAAAGCCAAGGTGGCCATCCCAGAGAATGAGGGAAGAGTGGGTGACAGGAGGTGACACTACGGAGATAGATCAATGCCTATGGGTCATCCATTTAATATTTTAGACTTTATTACATGAGCAGTGGGAAGGCATTGTAAGAGGTATAAGCCATGTAAGAGTGGAGCTCACCAGAGCCTCTGACCATAGGGTGGGAGCAAGTGTACAGATCAGGAGACATTTAGGGGGCAACTGAGGGAACCCATGTGACTAGACCATGGTGGTGACCATGGATATGGGGAGAGATGGGCATTTCAATGGTTAAACTAACAAAGGATGAATTCGGTTTTTTATTGGGAAATTTTAAAAAATCATAATTTATTCAATTTGGCAGGAGAGCAGGGCAATAGGTGGGAGGAATAATCAGAGGTGTCCTTGAAGGAAGAAGTTTGAGAAATTGTGATCTGATCCAACTTCTTAGACAGATGAAGAAGTCCTGACCCAGAGACATGTAAGCAATTTGTTTAGGATCACGTGTTAGTTCAGTGACAGGGAGAGGGCTAGAATTCTGCCTGCCCCAGGATCAGCACAGGTGATAATCAAGGCAGAGAGATTATACTAGCTGAGGCCAGGTTCCGAGTCAAGCCAATCCCAGGCTTTGCAAAGCAGTTAGAAAGAAAGGGAAATGTGTTCAGTGGCCCTCAGGCCCTGGGCTGGCCCAGACCTGATAAAGCCTTGTGCTACAACACCCCACTATGAGAACAAAGATAGTGCAAAGATGCAAGCCAATGGCGCTGTCTCAAGACATTAGAACAACACCTCTCCTCTTTTCCTCCAGCCACAGAGGCAAACAGCATCACGTTCAGGACAAATGCAATTCAACCAGACCTTGCTCACACCCCCTATGACACTTGCTGCACCTCTGCCCCTCCCTGTCCACTCAGAGGGGCCCCTCACACCTACTTTCCCAGATGTGTTCCCTGCGCTGATGGAGCACAGCTGGACGCATCAAGCCCCAACCCTGTGCAAGTCTTGGGGCCTGTGCAGACATTTACACAAATGGAGGCAAGAGGCTTCCCCTGGTGTGCATTACACTCACCCTCAGCCAAAATGATGAGCACAGCCAAAGAACTTAGAGACTCCACGTGACATCTGAAACAGCTTGCCCCTCACATGGATTGATATAGCGGCTGCTACAAGATTAATTGTATTTTTCCTGGAACAAAGCTGGAAATCACTCAAAGGGCAATAAATGCTGAAATCTGTCTATGCTCTGCCAAAATTTCAGACAAAAAGCCAATAAGGCAATTTTTACCTTACGTGCTCGAATGGATTTTTTTTTTTTTTTTTAAACAGATCCATGTTGCACGCAATGGCCTAGATCAGCCCAGGAGCTCAAAAGAGACTGCTCACTTTTAGGAGGTGAGTGAATTCTCCTGGGTCAGCTGCACTTCAAACCACATATTGGATATGCCACCCAAGGGAGCCCACAGCCCACATCTCCTTATTAAATTCCATACATAAATAATGGCCTGCCAACTATGTGGACAAAACAGAACAGTTCCTAAGGTCACTTCTTCTTGGAGTAGAGAAGCCAAGAATGTGAAGTTTATGGTAGCAAGGCAAAATAACCTGTTAGCCACAGTTACTTCTGGGTTTTCAAAAACATTGCAAAGATCAATATTGCAAAATCTCAGCCTGGAACCCGACCAAAGTGCTCCAGGACTCCCTCAGGGTTAAGTAGGTGGTGATAATAAGCTGTGTCTTATATGTGTAAAGCAATTTATAGGCTATAAAGAATTTTCATACATTATCACATTTATTCCTACCAACAACCCGGTGAGTTGGGTATTATTACTAATCTCACTTGACAGGTGAGGAAAGTCAGGATCAGAAATTTTAAATGGGCTTCCAGAAATTTGCTAGGAAGAATGATCAGACACGTATGTAAAGACTGATACAAGTTACAACTTGTTTACAAAATGTAAAAATGTTCCATCAGTCAGCGTTCTAGCAGGAATTGGACAGCACACTCAAAATAGAATAAGTTTAGAAAGTTTTAACAAGGGGTTATTTACAAAAGTGTGAGGCGGGTGTGGAAAGTACACAACGGATAGATTAGCCCCCTGGGACCTGTAACCACAGGGCTGTTAGATTCCGAGGCTGAAGGGCTATGGAGAAGAGGCAGAACCTGGAAAGAACCCACCTAAAGAGGTGCCATGACCTTCAGTCAAAGCAGGGAGTGAGTCAGAGAAATAGATAATCCAATTGCTTGGGTCCCAGATTGGCCAAAACCAGCTGGAAGTCAGAGGGCAGCAGGACCATAGAGTTAACCACACAACTAAGTCTCCTGGAGCAGTGAGTAGGCTGGGAAAAATAAGGAACGAATCAAATGGAAGACATCTTCAAAGAGTTATTTATAACTAAAAACCCAATCTTCACACTCAACATTTGGAGAATAGGTAAACATATTATGGTTCATACAAACAACAGGGTATTTGTGCCGCCACTAAACATCATTTTCATTCTCAAAGAACAATGCTAACAGAGAGTATGTTCATGATATAATAAAAACCCAAAAAAGCCAGACTTTGTTAAAAAGAAGAACTACGTACATAAAATGATTCTAAATGTGCTTGAGATAAAGAAAGGCTGGAAGGAAAGACACAGAAAAGTAATCATCTCTGGGTATTATTTCTGGGTTGTACAATGAGTTTTTCATTGCCATGTTGTTTCTACTTCTTTCATTGCACATTACTCTATTTTTTCCAAATGTTCTATAACGAACACATCATTATAACCTGGAAAAGATATATATTGACTTAAAGCAGATCATCTTAAATCCTTAGAAATTCTGAAGAATGAAAAGTGAAAAATCCTCAGCTCTAGTTAACTCTCAATATACGGGAAAACAGGAAGAAACAAATCTATTCCTCTGTTGATCTCAAATTAGATGTCAGGCATGCTCAGGATAACTCGAAGTCAGGTGTTTGCTTGTTTGTCTTATAAAGCATCTCCATCGCAATCCTGCGACAAAATGGTCTTCCCCTTCTTCTATTGACAAGATGACCCAGGCTTAGAAAAATTATATGATCTACACAAGGTCACACTGCCGCTGAGTAACAGTGTGTTTGTTACTCAGTGATTGCCTGATTCCAAAGTCAATGCTGTTCCAAGGAGCCGGCAACATCCCTAACAGGGGCTGCTGTACTCCAGGAGTCCTGTCCCACACAAGTTCTTCTAGAACCCCATAGCCACAAGGAATTATAGCAGACATGTCCCAAGCATTTCTTGGGCATCCTGAGCTAACAGTCAAGATTGAGAAATTCCAGAAAGCACAAAAGAATTAAGTCCCGGTCCGGTGTTCCATTCATCAAATCCTCATCTACAGAATAAGGAGTTTGGTGATCTCCAAGTTCCCTCCAACATTCCCCCATTATGAATAATAATGATCATACAGAAAGAGATTTATTGAGCACTGACTATGTGCCAAGCACTGAACAGCGTGCTTCCACACTTACCTAATCCCATCCTCACAACCTTCGGAAGCAAGCCTATCACTGTCTCTGTCTCACACAGGTCGAGTCCTGGAGAATTTAAGTAACTTGTCCAAGATCAGACAGCTAAGTAAGTGCAGACTGGAATGTGAAGGCAGATTTGTCTGACCACAAAATTCAGTCCCTCAGAGCTTCTTAATTAGATGAGGAAATGGGCCAGACTTATTTGAGAAAGTCACAGAATAATAAATCAGTGGAACTTATTAGTACTTAATAACAACGTCCCCCACTGGGCTTCTGCGATGCTCAAAATCCTACCACAGGGACATCATTCTATTGTGTAGCTCGCTTCCCCAGTGTGAGATGCTGCTCCTTGGTGCTGGAAAATGCGGTCTGCCCATGTGCCAAGAAGAGGAACGGCACAGGTATCCATGAGCATGAGCAGTTTCTGCCCAGACAGAAAAGTGCCTCTTCCTCTGAATCATCAGAACTCATCCCTGGGTGGTAGGACGATCAGAGGTTCATAAAATAGTCCAGCTTTTTAGCCTCCACTTACTTTCCTTATTCTGTTCCCGGCACCATTACAAAGCAGCCCCACGACGATGCTGGTCTCCACCTGGTTGCCATGGGCAGTGTCTTCTAGAACAAGACATGACAGCTTCTCAAAGAGCCCCAGCTACAAAAGTCCCTCAATTCTGTGTCTCATCATTTCAGGAGTTCACAAGAATTAACCAGTAGATGTGCTTTCTGCCCCTCACACGGTCTACATCCTGGGGGATGGCAGCAATGCCCACTTGACCCGGCTCTCCTGCCTGCTTCTCCTGCCCATCCCTCCGCTCCAACTCCATAGCCAGAGTTTACTTTTCTCCCCACAAGGGCCTCTGTACATTAAGATTCCATTTCACAGTGGGGTGAAAAGATAAGATGTATCTTAATTTACCTGGTGTTCTGCCTTACCTAGCTTATTTAGATTTTCGGCCTGCTGAGAAGGAATTGCACCTAGCTTAATGGCCAGTTCAGCACTTAACCTGTTGCTGACACTTGAATGTGTTCTAACCTTGGTTAAAATTCAGGGACAGCATTTAGGCTGGCAGCCTGGGGGTAAGAGACACTCTCTGGCCCTCTGTCATTACTGAATTTCCTGCCAGCCAAGTCAAGAAAATAGGACTTGTAATGAGATTACGTCTGAACTTAGAAAAACGTCATTCCTTGAATTCCAACTACTGGTTTTAATGCTTTTTGGCATGGGTGAGGCCCCATATTTCTAGCCTGACACCCAAGCTTTGCGGTTCCTATAGCTTCCAGGAGTGTGGTGGTTCTCTGCTGCCTACCTTCTACAAATTATTAGAAATTAATTTGACTTGGTTCAGCATTATCTGACAATTGCACTGACCCCCCCCCCCCCCCCCCCCCCCGTGAACCTTTCTGGCTAATTTACATCCCCGCCATGTGGCTTAATGTCTCCAACGCTGGTGCACATTATTTTAAGCTCATGCCAATTATAATTTTTTTAATACAGTCTGAAAATCATGCTGTTACTTAGCAACAAAGGTCACTCCAATAAATAATAATATCTTGCAAGCCTATTGATACCCTCGATTCTTTTTCACAGGGATTGAGAGCTCGTGGTGAGACCTTTCCCGGTCACTGCTAACATTTGAGCTATTGATGAGTGTCCAGTACCTGCGACTCCTTCATTATGCACGGTCTCAGCCCCCCTGCACTTTTGGTCCTCTTCCTTCTCATTTATGACCCACTTAGCCACTGATATGCTGGGCCTGGCTGAGCACCCCTATTCCCATCCTTCCTCCCCAGGCTCCTTCACACGAGGGTCCACAGTAGGAAAACTGGTAAATGTACACATCCAAAGGGCCATTGGATTCAGAAATATCAGCGAAATTCCCCAGAAGCTTTTATAACAGAAGCCAAGGGTTGAATATTCCCAATGATATAGGAGACCTCAACTTTTTTCTCACTGTAGACCTTTTTCTCTCCCATTTTCCCCTGGACCTGAGCTTCAGGCATGTTGCATGGGTAGACCTTTGGTGAACAAGTCCTGCAGTAATCGGGGTTTAGGGACTCCCGAGCACAGCTGGACCTCAGACTTAAACCCCAAAGATATCCCCCTTGCATCTCCCCAGTTTCTATAACACTCCTGTCTTCCCTTTTCTGTTGGGGTGAAGGCCCTCTTTCTCCCTGGGCAATGGGGGAGCCAAATGTCGCCTTGGGAAGCTCATCACACAGGGTTGTTTAAAAGCTGTAAAGTCCCATGTATATAAGAAAATCCTTCTTATGGGCCCCTGGAAAAGATCAAGCATATCCCCATGAAGTCTGTGAGACTTTCTAGAGAAGAAGAATTCTTCTTTTTTTTTTTTTTTTAAGATTTTATTTATTTGACAGAGAGAGACACAGCAAGAGAGGGAACACAAGTAAGTGGAGTGGGAGAGGGAGAAGCAGGCTTCCTGCGGAGCAAAGAGCCCGATGTGGGGCTCAATCCCAGGACCCTGGGATCATGACCTGAGCCGAAGGCAGCCGCCCAACCGACCGAGCCACCCAGGTGCCCCAAGAAGAATTCTTCTTAATCTGAACTTAATCTGAAGAAGATACTCCCTCTGGACGCTTTCTACTCTCTAAGAGCAAACTGCCCCACATATGTCATCCTAGAGGTTGACTCAAAGACAGCTGGTTCCTGGCTCGCTCCTCCCCATCAGGAGGCAGAATAGGATTTTCCTCATAGAGTTTGACCCATCTGACACCTCAGGGGTGCCTAGACAAAAGGGAAGTGGTCTTACACTACCGGTTCATATTGTACATTCCATAGAAAGCAAGCCTCGTTTTACTAGTTAACTTTTATTCATCACCAAGTACTGTTGCCAAACACTTTACATATGTTAACTACTGAATCTCAAGACACAGTGACAAATGCCCTCTCCTTGACTAAACTTTCACCAGGCTCCTCTCAGCCTTCTTTGCCACTAGGAGTCTACGTTGGGCTTCCATGCCCATCTTTGCTGAGTTCAGTTTTAGCAAGACTCCCGCTAAGTCAGTTTAGAGAGGATTCCTTACACTTATTGTCTGAACATCCTTGACATCTGATCAAATTCTTCATTCCCCATCCTTGATATCTGATTACGCTGGCTTGCCTTCAGCAAGAATCCTGTTAAGTTGGTTTAGCAAGAATCCCCCTGTCCTTGATGTCTTCTCTTAGCAATTTTCCATCCACTGACCCTCATCCTGTTCTTTGGCTATAAATCCCCAGCTGTCCTTGCATATTCAGAGTTGATCCCCGTGTCTCTCCTTTATTGTGATACCCTTACTGAAATAGTCCTGAAATGTCTTCCTTACCATTTTAACAAAGGTCAGAATAAGGTTTTTTTCTTGAACAACAGCTACCATCATTATTCCCATCTAGAAAACCAGGAGCTGAGGCACAAAAGAGAACTCTGTGTTATTTGCCTAGCATGTGTCAGAGACATGGTTTGAAGACAAGAGAGTCTGACTCCAAAAATCCCCACGCCCTTAACCATTTCCTTTAGCTGCCATTTTGCTACAAAGCTACTCTCATCCCCTCGCTAGGGATAACACTGATTTTAAGGGCCACCAAATCAGACCAGACTGGAAAGTCTTCAGTGGTCCTGTCTTCCACAGACAAGCTATAAAACGAAAGTATAGGAGATCCTTCCCTTTTAGTTTTATTATTCTAGATGAAGTCCAGCAAACTGGACCAGCTAAAATCCTCACTCCTTGGCCAGTTTTCCTATGGTTGGAAAGGTCCAGATTTAGTAGCATAATTCACTGAACACTGTCCATTTGTAAGGTGCAATGCTAGGGACCAGAAGAAACAGAAACATAGATATATAAGATAGTCTGACTATGATCTAAAACCTACGACCTATGGTCAGGAAACATCCTCGCAGGGTAAAGAATCTAACTGAACAGGATACTAATATCATTCAACTTCATCTTTCCTATAATTATCACTTCACATCAGTCTCAGGGACTGGAGGAAAATGCAACTATCATGCAAGTTGATTTCTCTCCAGACCAGCCCTTTTCACATCCAGATAGAAGGTCAATGGTTTACAGAAAAAGACGCAGGTTGCATCATGTCAACGAGTCACAGCAGGTGGGGCCTTCTGTTCACCCCCTGCCCCAAGCCACCAGCCTCTATTTGTCTGATAGCCCCAGTATGTATGGAGATCTAAAGGCACTGGTGCCAGGCCAGAATGTTCCATTGTGCAGGGGAATTTTCCTACATTAATTTGTTCAAATTAAAAATCATTTAAGATTCTGTTCCTAAGCCAGTGTAGCCTGGGGCCTCTAAAAGACCAGCTATAAAAACCTGCTCTCCATCCTAGGACTTCCGAAGCACATCACTCAGAATGAGGGTACAGCCCCACAGCCCTCCAGCTCACCCTCTGGCAGGAAATTGCTTCCTGCAGTCATCCATGGGACAAAGGCCAGCCACACGATCAGGAACCATAAAGAGGCCAAAAGGCAAGCAGCCATCCTCTCCAATCAATTCATTTTGATATCTCTGCTTCCCAGTGCTGTTTCTCTCCCTGCCTTATTATATCCCCAAGTCCTATTTACCTTGGTTTCTGAAATGTGTTAGTTTCATCATGCCTCCATGGTTTGCTTGGTTTTGCATGGTTTTCTTCTTAGCTTATCCTTGATCACTGGTATAGGAGAGCTCTCTTAAAATGGGATCTTTATGTTTGCAGTTTGTCCATTCTTTCATTCATTCACCAAATATTTATGGGGAGCCATTGGGTGTCAGATTATGTAAGATATGGAAGATATAAATGAGTAAGATACCACCTTGTACCAGAGGAAGTCAGGGTCAAGTAAAGGAGACAGACATGTAAATCAATCCTTGTAATGCATACAATGAGTTTGTCCAGTGCTCAGGAATAGCACAGAGAAAGGTGAAATTGGAAGGAACAGAGACATCTACACAGAGGTGGAGGAGAAGGAGATAAATGTGCTAGATCCTGAGGACCAAAGTGGGGGATGGATTCCAAAACCTGGGACTGGTACAGTCAAAGCCAAATGGACATGAAAGAGCCACCTGTGTTTAGGAACTCACAGTAAATTCTTCACTGTCAAAGTGTGGTATGAGAAGTACAAAACACCAAAGGAGGTGAACATGAACAAGCCTCAGGGGCCAGATTTTGAAGGGCCTTGCGTGACCCACTGGGAACTTTGTTTAGGAATACTAATAGCCTACAATTTTTAAGGTTTACAATGGGCCAGGCCCTGCACAATGCACTTCTCAAGCATGACCTCGTCCAATCCTTATCAGATCCTCATGAGGTAGGTATCAAGTCGAACCATATGAAATTTACCAACACTCCACCATTTGTCACTCACCCACACCCCATGGACATGGAAATCTCACGGTTCAACCTAATAGTGTTATTGTTATCACCATTTAAGAGATGGAGAAATTAAGGCATCTTAATTTTTTGCCCAGGGCCACATGGCTACTAAGTGAAGGAGCAAAGATTCAAACTCACAGAGTCTCCTAAGTGATGCCAGAGAAGGGATATGGTTTTAGATAAGGGACTAGAAAGCCCCAAGCAAGTGAGAGTGAAACGTGGTTATATAGAATAGAGCCCTCTGGAATGAGAATATGGTGAATGAAAATTTCCTGAAGCAAAAGAGTGCCTGGCATGTTCTAGAAACCACAGGAGGCCAGCGTGGCTGGAGAGGAGAACAGGGCAAGGAGGAAAGAGGTAGGTGATGAAGTTTGGGTATTTAATAGGGAGCAAGAGCATGTCAGGCTTTACAGTCCAGTGAAGACTTCGACTTTGACCCTGAATGAGATGGAAAACCATGTGACATGTTTTAACAAGATGGTAGCAGCTGCAGGGATGGACTGTGGAGGGGCAAGAGCAAAAGCAGGAAGGCCAGCTAGAAGGCAGAAGATGATGACAGTTTGGGCCAAGGTGGGGGCAGTTGAGGGGGAAGAGACATCAAGACATGTTGATGGTCTCTGCATGAAAGAAAGAGAGAGAGAGTCAAGGATAGTGCCAAAATTTTAGAAGAAGGAGGTTGCATGAACCAAAATGAGGAAGCTGCTGGTATCAGCAGCTGGTTACAGGAGATTATTAGAGGCTCAGGTTTGGAAATGGCAAGTTTGAAGTGCCCATTGGACCAACTGGAGTTACCGAGTAGGCAGTTGGATATGTGGGTCTGTAGTTCAGGGGAGAGGTCCAAGCTGGAGGATATATTTGGAAGGCATCAGCAGACAGATGGTATTAAAGCCATGTGACTGGGTAAGATCACCTAGGGAGTGAGTGTGGAGAGAACAAATAAATTGTCCAGGAATGATCCACAGGGGCCCCCCAGTTTCCCATCTGCCCAGTGCTGCTGGTCAAGGCCCAGGGTTCAGGGCAGCTGTTAACTATCTGAACTACCAGGGCAGTTCATTACCACTGGTCACTGAATTATGCCAGCATCAGAATGTTTTTATTGAGTTAAGAGGAAAGCTTCATTGCCTGAATTATGTAATTGCACACTCTCTGTAATCAGAGAATTCCCTAAGAGTAGGAATAATCTTATTTATTTTTGAGATCACGGCAGTTACCATGAAAATAATCAAATTTCTGAAAATTCTGGCACTTTTCATGTAATTTCCTAAAATTATCCATTGAGAATCATCAGTAAAAGGACTCTTTTTTTTTCTCCCTGCTGGGAGCCCAAGAGCAATTGGTATTTGTGCCTCTCCAAACCAAACTTACCCTCTTTAATTACATCCGCAGGCCAATGAATTAACAAGACCAGTAGCTCCTAAGCGCACATGAAACTCCCTTATTAAACGTGATATCAAAGCAAACATTCTTCAACAGGGCTTCAAATGGCAGCCCAAGTCCAGAGAACATCATATCATCAGCGGTGTAGTCCCATTTCTAAAATTTGCTCCCTGCCTCCCAGTTTTTATTAAAAGTTTTCTAGCCCACACAAAAATTGGTTCCTTGATACACAGGTCACTTTGGTGATCTTCACCTCACTCAACACACACTTTCATTTCCTTTCCCATTTATAATGTTCTGCTCTAAGGGGCATTTTCTCTTCCGAATCTGTTGTAAAAGAAATTATGACATTTCACTGAACACAGAGTCAAACATCTATGTGAACGCACAGATACGTGTAATACAAGTATAAATGAGTTCCATATGTTTTTAGAAAAAATAAGGTTCTCCTAGAGCAAAAGGGCATCCAATAATAATCATACACACATGAATTTCACTTAATGGTCTGCCAGTGGCTTTGATTTCTGAGAAAATTAACATTTTAGTCTATGTAAATAAGCCCTGCCTTTGAAAGAAACAGAAGGGAAAATGATGTTTTTCCTTTCAACAGCAGAACTTCCTCCTTCCAGTTTGCATGCATCAACTGAGGTCAAGGGAAAATCTCCTGCCTTCCAACACTCACCCTTCCCTTGACCTTGATTAATATCTGGAACAGCTGACAAACTATGCTTTGGCCATCCAAGTTTTAGTCCATACCTAAAGGAAACCAGAGAGCATTTCTGCACAATTCAATGTTCCTTTTGCATTCATTTTAAGCAGATACACAATGAGAACTGCCACAAAGTACGCTCAGGTAGGTGGTTCTTTCCCTGCCAACCCCCAGAAAATACAGAAACACTGAGGTTTTATTTGATCTTCCAGAAGCTTTAATGCACCATTATGTGATCACATTGCCTTTTACACGTGTTAACGTATATGTTACATTTTCAAATATGAGCACTTTTGCAAATCTACCCCCATCCTCCAAGACAAGGGAGGGAAAAAGACTTTGATGATTCTCTGGAATTGCCCTAATGTGGCATGATCATGCCCACTGTGATCTTCAGAAAGTCATAAAGCCCAAGGAATTCAGCTTTGTTGTCACCCTTTTACCTAAGAAACAGACTCCAGAACAGAATCAAAATTACTTCTTCCTGAGAAATTATGGATGCTTATAATACATCATTTCAGGAAGAAAAACTTTTGAGGGTTTTTTTCCTTTTCTTTTCTTTTCTTTTTTTTTTTTTTTTTTTATAAAACTGTCTATGTCTCTGGCAGTTATTTGGTTGGAAGTCTTTTGATGTGTGATCTTGACCCCAATCTGTACTGCCAGAGAAATCATCTCAGCCAATGTCAGGATCCTTGTGGAGCCCCAGAAAATGGCTTCTACCACAGCCTTTCTTGACCATGGTAGCTGTGGGAAAGGGACACATTGGAAGAGCCCTGACACCTGGATCTAAAGCACTCCACCTTACCAGGGGTACGACCAATGATCATCACTGATCCTCCACTGAGCGTCACTCTTGATATTCACACATGGGGTTATTAGTCCTGATAAGACAAGTCAAACTTTCAAAGACAAGGGAAGGATTCAATCAGCCATGGTGCATCCAATATATGGAATACTCTGGATTCAGGATAGAGAATGAGGGAGTTCTATTGGCACTAGCATGGAAAGATTTCTAAGACATGCTGACATACTATAAAAAGAAAAAGAGCAAATCACAGAATCAAAGCCCTGTAAGATATTCCCATTTTATGGAAAAAGCATATGATTCTGTGTAGAAAAGTAAACTCATCACATGTCTGTGTATAAATATATGTGAATATATGAACACCTGGGTATTTATATTCGTACACACACACATATATATACACACAGAGATATACACATGTGACATACCTATCCGTACTAGCAGAGCTATCCGAGAGGATGCTCATTGTATCAATAACAGTAATTATCTCCAGGAGGGGAGGATGGTTAAGATGGTTTAAACAGGTGAATTTTCTCTTTATTCTGTGTTCTTTGGCACACTGGATTGTTTCTTTTATGGTAAGAATGCACTTACATATTACTTGCATAACTTAAAAATAAATAAGCTTAAGTTGATTCATTCATTTGTTGATGTATTCATTGACTTAAGATTCCACAGGTGCTGTGGCCAAAAGTTAGTCATTTCTCCACTAGCCATTCCTCTCTTCCTCTTTGCTAACCTGACCCTGGTTTTCAGGGATGCAATGTTCCAAGCCAAATATTTGCTTTCCCCACCTTCCTTACAGCTCCAAATAGCCAGGAGGTACATTCTAGCCAATGAGACATGAATGGAAGTGCCATGGGGGGAGGGAGGAGGTGTACCTCTTCTGCCTGCTTTGAAGGGACAGGATATCTGGAACTATGGCAACCATCTTGCCAACATGAGGTGTCAAGTATGAGAGAAAGGCTAAGAGAATTGCGGAGAAGTCAGGCCACATGTTCTTGAGCTACTAAATCAACAGCAGCAACTGCGTAACTTCAGAATTCTTGTTTTATTAATAAACATAAACCCTATGTGTTTAAGCTACTGTAAATTGAGTTTTCTGTTACTAACAGCTAAATGCATTCCCAATCAATACAAGTGCCTATGATGTACTGAGCCGAGTCAAGCTAGAGAAGTTGATTTTACAAGAGAGGGGAGGAATTGTCAGCAACATAAAATGCCTGAGATTACGGAGGAGGTTGAGATCTAAAATAAATAATAAGAATAGGGATAAAATAGGAGTGCTCCAATTTCCTCATCGGGGTGTCAAGTCAATAAAATAAGAGTCTGCATGTGAAAGTAGCTTGTAAATACGGTAACAATGTACAAATATAAGGGCTGATTTTTTTTTTTTTTTTTTTTTTTTTTACATATGTGGTCAAGGTGTGCCATGAAGGGTGGCTAAAATCTCACTCTGAAGTCAGACCACAGAGTTTGAAATCCTGGCACACCACACATACAAGCTATCAGAGTCAGGAAAATTATTTCTTTTCTCTACACCTCAATTTCCTAATATGTAAAATTGAATCATAATAATAATTACCCCTGTAGGGCCATTGTAAGGATCAAATGAAATAATGTATTAGGTTTAGCACATGGTGGCCTTCAGGATGAGTCAGTCATTGCTACTATATGACTTAAAGAGCAGCCAAAGGCCCTCAGGTGCCAAAATGTAACCCCCACTGCCTCCCCACTAGTCAGAGAAAGTCCCACAATAGTTACTGTCTGCCTTAAGGTCTCAGAAACCACTGGTTTAAAAGAAAGGTAGGGCTCACCTGAGGAAGGTTAAACTTTGATATTCCAGAAGTATTTATAGGGCAGCTACGACAAGCAAGCAAGGCACTGAGGGAGGACAAAGAATGCCAAAGATATGCTCTGTGCTCTCAGGGAACTTGAAGAGATAAGACATAAATGCCAGGAGAGTGAAGGAATATACAAGAGATAAATAACAATTCAATGCTACACAAGAAATGTCACAAGCCAGGGTGTGATTAATTGCCAAACAGCAATGCAGAGAAGGATGAGAACCATCCAAAGGCCAGAGATGGCTATGCGGGAATGATCTGGAACTGCTTCAAGGAGAAAAGAGAATCTGTACCAAGGATGGGATGGCTTTGTTAAACAGGGAAGAGCAGAGGGCCATGCCAGGAAGAGTGGAACGTGATCCAAATCATAGTCTGAGCTTCAGCTGAACTCAAGTCTGTTCATTCTCCCAAATATTGAGAGAGCTCCTCCTGTGTGTGTCACCCTAGTGCTCAGTGAGGTTAGAGGCTGCTAACAGATCTCAGGGCCAGGCTCAGATATCCACAGTGCACAGTTCAGTGATCACAGCCATAGAGAACAACCAAGTGCTTTGTGAGCTCAGCCAAAGAAAGGGCTTCACCTGAATGGGCTGGAGAAGAGGATTTATATCAGGTGGGGTAGGATGGAGGAGGTAGACTTCTGATGGTCTTTGAAAGTAAGTGGGCTTTTGGAGAAGGGAGAAGAGCTCTAGAGAAAAAGAACTTCACAAGCTTAGATCCAGTTGCAGAAAAGACTTGTGCCTGCCTGAAGACAACATAATCTAGTTTTGCTGTAGTAAAGAGAAAAATGAGACATACAGGTAAACAGACAAATTGAAGATGGCTAATGCCCGGTAAAGCGCTTGTCTTAACTGAGTGAAGAGTAGACAGTCACTGCAGGGTCTTCCCTGGGGGAGTGAAAGCATTGGCTGCTGTATATTTAGAGAATAAATATGACACTGTGGGTGGGCGGGCATGGAGAGGAAAGAGGCATTGAAATAGAACAGTAAATGGTAATGAAGCCTGCACCTCGGGTAATGGCAGCAGAAATGAATGGAGGAGGCAGCTGTGAGCAACATTCTACAAGGCCAGAGACCTCATTGAACACAGGGGGAGGAAGGGGAAAGGTGCAAAGGTCAGCCCAAGGTGTAAAGCTTAGGTGACCAGGAGAGAGGAGATCATTTGTTTGGTCATGTTGGGTTAGAAGGGCCCATAGGCTATGCCAATTGGCAATGTATCAGGCAGTCAAAGATATACCTGATTCTGTGGGGATGGATGCGTAAAAATGTCCCATCTGTGTAGAGGAAGACAAGCTGGGTGAAGAATAGGCACGATTCCACAGAATCGAGTCCTGAATTCAGAAATTTTCCTTTGGGGAACTTACAGTGAAGTTCATAGGAGCACCAGGACTCTGTACAGAACAAGAGGAAGACTAAGAACTAATAACTCAAGAACTAGGGAGGAACTAGTTGACTTAAAGGAACTAGAAAAAGCAGGGCAGTCAATTGGCTCAACATAGGTTTTTGTGAAGGTCATCAAAGGAGATTAGCTCAGAGTCAGAGTCGAAGAGTTTGAGAATCAACCAACTCCAAGGCCAAGGAACAAGCCAAAACTGGTCCATAAAGGTGTTTTGAAGTATCTGGCATGTCTTCATGGGAACCAATATTCTGACAGGGGACAGAGAGCTTCCAGGGTAAAGAGGCAAAGCATCCTCAGTCCTGGAGGTTGGGGGATGGTCTGGGTTGCCTGGTCATGTCTTTGGTGCATATATGATGGCCTTAATACATGTCAAGATCTCTTTAAAAATATATATATAAAAGCCAACATCTTTGAGCATTCAATATGGGTTGAATGTTGTGTAAATCTCTGTACATAAATGATCTTCCCAAAGTCAGATTTTTGTCCCCATTTTACAGATGGGAAAACCGAGGTTTGAAGAAATGAAGAAAGCTGCTCAACTCACAGGTCTGGTAGAGGATGGTGGTAACATATAAATGTAGGCAATCTGAATTCAGAGTATATCTTCTTTAACCACACAATAGTGCTGCTTTCTCTTCCCTGAGCTGATTGGTGGTTGAGACCACTACCATAACCAGAAGGCCACCTGGGCACTTGGAGTTAGGGCTGATTTCAGGAAGCAGAGCTAATGAGGAATCAAGCCACTTGGCCAGTGAGATCCCACAGAGGCCCCTGAGCTTCTCTGGCTTTCCCTGTGGTCTGACTAACCCTCTCTGAGGTGGCACCGCTAACAATCAAACCCTCTATTTAGCTGAGCAGATACATAATGATGTTCCTTAAGGCTCCTGTGGAAGAACATGTCTTCCATGAAAGTTAACCTCTATGTGAGAAGGGAAAATTCAGCTTCCTGCCAAAAAGTCCGCCCTGGCTTCATTTCCATCACTGTACTTAAACAAATCCACCATAGGCTTTTTCTTTCTACCTTGTCAGGAAGCCAAGAGTGGCATTTCAAAGGACACGTTTACCCCCCAGCAATTTCTCTCTTCCACCACCATGTGCTTTCTTCTCATAAAATGAGAACAGACAATGAAGCTGTAAACCCAGCTGGTAAGATTGATGTCCTATTTCTCCTACCTCCCTCCAGTGGGTATGGCTCAGGAGCTGTGTGCTGTGAACAATCAACATTTAAATGAAAATGCTTCGAGATAGGGATAATCACAATTTAATAACAACAACAACAAGTAAAAGGCTTTAATTGATATAGCAGAGGGGTGAACTTGAGAGCACATATGGCATACAAATAATGAACTGGACAAAACTGAGAGGAAAAAATCTCAACCTTGTGTTTCTGGAAAGCTCTATCTTATTGCTCACCAACATCTGGAGCACATACACCGGGAATGGACTGTCCCTGTGAAATGTAACCAAACAAATCAACTGCTCTGCTCCTTATTTCAAACACTTTCGTTTTTACTGTGAGTGGGAAACCTATGGCAAGCACCATTATACCATTTACGATTAAAAAATCAGCAGGTAGACAGATTATAGAAAATAAAACAGAGTTTCATATATTCTGCAATCCCATCATTTCTGCCAAGAATGAACTGCTGAAATAAATCCCAGAAGTTTTATATTTTTGTCTACCACCTTGTGTTTTTCCACCCCTACGTAGGACTATAAGGATAGAACTTCACTGGGACTTAACACAAACTGATTTCACCAGACTTGAGATCGGCAATTTTATGAGAAATTAAAGCCCATTTGTAGGTTTCTCATTCCCTCTCTTTTCTGTGACAATTGGCAAATGAACTCTTCCATTCCCTACATCCCAAAAGTAAAAAATAACAAAGTTCAGGGGCGCCTAGATGGCTGAGTCAGTTGATCATCCAACTCTTGATTTCAACTTAGGTCATGATCTCAGGGTGCTGGGATCAAGCCCATGTTGGGTTCTGTGCTCAGTGGGGAGTCTGCTTGAGGATTCCCTCCCTCCCTCTCTCCCTGTCCTTCCCCCTCTCAAATAAATAAATAAATCTTTTTTAAAAATAACAAAGTCGAGGGGCGCCTGGGTGGCTTAGTCATTAAGCGCCTGCCTTTGGTTCAGGCCATGATCCCAAGGTCCTGGGATCGAGCCCCGAGTTGGACTCCCTCCTCAGCAGGGAGTTTGCTTCTCCCTCTCCCTCTGCTGCTACCCCCTGCTGTGTTCCCTCTCTAGCTGTGTCTCTCTCTGTCAAATAAATAAATAAAATTTTTAAAATAAATAAATAAATAACAAAGGTGATATGGGTGTTAATTGCCAAAATAAAGATATAAAAATTATAGCACATCTAGTGATGGAGGGCCACTTGCCAACCGAAAAATCTACTGACTGCTTAAAATGAAAAACAAATACCGCTCATTTTAATTGTTTTTCTTCAATTTCCCCACAGAACTTATACACATATCCCTGTTTTCAGAGAGTGAGCTCCATTTTCCTCATCCATAAAATGAAAGTGTTGGATTAGATTATCTCCCCGCTGCCTGCCTCATTCAAACAAATTCTGATTTTAAATATATACACACATATACACACACACACTATTTGTATGTATTAAAAAATATGTGCTTATATACATGTATACATTTAGATAGGTGATAGATAGAAACTATGCTAACATGTCCAGATAATTTTAAAATAAAAAAGGTACTTCCCCTTGTGTCTGACATGCATTTAGCCTCTCTCAGTTCAGCCTCTGATTCTGAAAAAAGTCAAGACTTGGAATCATGGGTGGAAAATGGTTTTGACTTGCTTGCCAAATCTTATCCTTTGCCAAGATCATTATGTTGAAAAGCATCGGTGAAGCTATGCCTGAGCTCAGCATAAAAGAGTGCTTATATTTATAATGAGTATTTATATATAGTGAGCATTTATTATGAGTAATTATAATAAGTTATAATATGAGGCAGATCAAGATGATATTTCTATGGCTCTCAATAAGCCTATTAAAGTCTAAATCTTACTCCCCTTGTGGGAAAGTTATTGTAAGGACAAAAGAGAAGTTTAGAGTCTATCCATTGGGGTTTCACAGCCAAAGAAACAGAGGTCCAAAGAGATGAAATTATTTGCCTGTGGTCAAAACTTGAACCCTAGTATTCTGAGTCCAGATCCACTATACTACACCTCACCACCTTCCTTAAATTCTAGCAAGCTCTATGCAACAGAGTGTCTACCTGTGGTCAGTGAATCCATCCAAATGCAGCCAGGAAGTAGGAAACTTTCCTCGCTAGGCATTTTAAACAGTAAACTTAATGAAGGCATTAGTTACACAGATAACTGAAGAGCTAAGAAGCAAAACAGATGAAGCAACCCAGGGATTAGAAGCAACAGAAAGTTGTTATCATCCTTGGACTGAAAGAACACAGGGAGGAGGTGATGTTCCCAGAAACATTTCAGAGGCTACCTGGCAAGAACTAGAACTATGGAGGGAAAAGCTGTGGGGAGCTAGAAGCACGGAAGAGATGCAACCACTGATAAAGCATGAAGGCAGAGAGGGGGAGAAATACCTTGGCTTCTCCCCATCTCCCTATCTCCACTCTTCCGCACACATCTCCACTGACTGCACCTACTCAGAGGCCGGTCAACAAGAGAGCCTTAGAAATGTAGCTGCAGAGTTGTAAACAATGACAGGCAGAGAATAAATAATATACAGATAAGTAGGTAAATATATATATATTATTTCAGACCACAAGGTAAAACTAAAAGGCTACATCCATATCCTAAGGATATGCCCATTTTTAAAATATATTAACTTATTCCTATTAATACACAAAAATATC
Source organism: Mirounga leonina (assembly GCF_011800145.1). NCBI lineage: Eukaryota > Metazoa > Chordata > Mammalia > Carnivora > Phocidae > Mirounga > Mirounga leonina. Next base: position 17,084,209 of record NW_023270377.1, read on the forward strand.
TACCCCTCCCAAATGGAGTAGGAAAATATCTTTTCTCCAAACCTGAGTTGACTCTAGACTCATGGTCAAGGGGCAGAAAATTTAGTATATAGAAGTTTTGATGGAATTTGGCCCTGAAGCCAAACTAAAAACAACCTCCTAACCAGATCACTCCAACTCTTGTGTAAAGATTCAGGACCTTGAGAGGAAAAGGAAATTACCAGAGAGAGAGGCCCAGGAGAATTAGCTCTCCTCAGAGACCTGTAAATTAAGTGAGGATGTCTTTATTTTTTTTAATTTTATTCATTTATTTGAGAGAGAGAAAGTGAGTGAGAGTGAGAGAGCACAAGCAGGGAGAGGGGCAGAGGGAGAAGCAGACTCCCCACTGAGCAGGGAGCCTGATGCAGGGCTCAAACCCAGGACCCTGGGATCTTGGCCTGAGCCGAAGGCAGATGCTTAACCAACTGAGCCATCCAGGCACCCCAGTGAGGATGTCTTTAAAGCTATAGACTGGAGATAGTCCTATAGATACAGGACTCCTGACTTCAGAGCCTACAACAGTGACTCCCAAACCATGGGAGTCATCTGGCTCTCTACAGCAGAACCTCTTTGAGATTCCTGTTAAAGATCAAACTCAAAACCCTACACTAGACCCACAGAATCAGTAAATGGAGAGATAGAACTTGATTATGCATCTTCGATAGAGTCTCTAAAATACTTGAGGAATAAGGATTCCTAAATAAGGAAATCTTTGGCATCAACAAGAAATTTGGGTTGTGGCCACCAGTAGTCTTTCCCAGGTGAGCTAGTGATACATGTCACATGTCATTTCAAGATACAAGTCACTGATAGCTCCCAAGGGTGTGGCATTCTGTCTGCCAACCCACAAGAAGGCCTACCCACTGCCCAGACCTGTTCCTTAGGATCTGTTCCATCTCTGAACTATGTATTTACAGCTCTCTTTTCCCTTTTCCCCTTCTCTGGGGAAAAGTCTGGGCCCTGACAATTCGGAAAGCTTGCTTCCCTTCCCCACTGTAGTCCTCCCCATCCTCTCTCATGTTTACCTCGCACTGAGCTCCCGGACAGATCCCATCTCCCGAAGCTGAGGGCCCCCAAGCTGCCAGCTCCTCTTGTTTCCCATGTTGCTCTGAGTGGCAGAGGAAATGACTATTAGAGATACAGCTGCCCCAGCTGTGGGTCCGGGAGGCTTGCCCACCACAGGTGCCAGGGGCTCTTTCCCCTCTGGGGTTCACTAGGACTGAAAGGCCCGGAGGGCTGGTGCCATGCTGCAACTGATTGGGGAGGGGGATATTCTCCCCAGCTCCCCTACAGGTAAAACCTGCAGGATTCCACCCCCAGATTTAACAGCCTCCATGTCTTCCCCTTCACGGGGGAGGGGTCTGGGTACGGAATTGTTATTTGTGCCTGATATAACAGTGTTTCTTTTCCTTTAAACAATCTACAGGGGCCACCTTCCCGGGGATGAAAGATGAAAAGACAGTGAGATTACCTGCCAGGAACATTTAGACTTTAATGATTTTCACGTGAGTGCTCCCAGAGATGCCATACAGCAACCGGGACATAGGACGCTGTTCTAATAAAATTAAAATTACTAAAATAAACTGCCAGGCATCTGGAAAGTACAGAGAACACAACATATTATGTAAACTGACATCCAAATATTGTACATCTACGTGGCCCTTGGTTTACAACAAAGCCAGGATGCACACTAAAGCCTTACTTTTTTAATTTTAATATCTTTAGAAGTAGATTTTAATCGCTAGGTAGCCAAATCATGTTCACTATCAATTTCCTTTATGTTGTCCAGTCTTTCTTTATGACTAATTCCCAAATTCACATGTACATACGTCCTAGAGCTGCATATACAAAACAAGGACTATTCAAATGAAAAGTAAAGATGTTTAGAAATATCTAAATAATATATTTGCCTCCTTCTTTTTCCATCTAGCTATGTGGGAGTCCATTAGAAACAGACTTAAGATAGGATTAAAAATATAAACAGGAATGTTTTGTGACTTTATGTAAATCATGATCTGTATACATCACTCTTTAAAAAAAAAATACAATAGTCTCCCCTCCCCAATTATCCAGAGTTTCACTTCCTGCTGTTCCAGTTACCCACGGTCAACCACGGTCCAGAAGCAGATGATCCCTTTTCTGATGTACAGTCAGAAAGTCAATGATAGCCCAATGCCACATCACAATGCCTACATCAGTCACTTCACTTCATCTCATCACATTGGCATTTTATTATCTTGTATCATCATTATCAGAAAGGTGAGTACAGTACAATAAGATATTTTGCAAGAGAGACCACATTCACATAACTTTTATTACAGTATATTATTACAATTGTTCTATTGTATTAGTAGTTATTGTTGTTAATCTCTTACTGTGCCTAATTTATAAATTAAACCTTTTCATAGGTACGTATGTGTGTATAGGAAAAAACATAGTCTATATAGGGTCTGGCATTATCTGCTGTTTCAAACCTCTGCTGGGGGTCTTGGAATATATCCCCCTTGAAAAGGGGGGGCTACTCTATTAAACACCAAATGAGATTCAGTTTGATCATGAATATTGATAATATAATATTTATTTTAAATATAATGTATTCATCAGTACTCAACCAAAAGTAAAATTAAACTCATCAGGATCAGAATAACTGTTTGGTTTTGCAAAAGTCAAGGACCCTCGTTCTGTGGCTTAATGACTTCTTGTTTGTGTTCTGTTTGCATAAATTATCCATCAAGTGCAGCCATTACACCGGATGCATCACGGCACTTGCAAAGGAACGAGAGCCGCGTCAGGACCCTCATTAAAGGGAAATGTGATTGGAATGGAGTCATCATTCCATGCCTGGCAAGGACCTGCTGTCTCTGTCCTTATCCCTTTGCACCAATTCCGTTTGAAGTCGAAACTGGGCTCACAGACCTGGATTTTTAAAGGCAACGGATGCAATCAAACAATAGATGTTGTCAGAGACAGCCGCTGTGCCTGTAGCCAAATGTGATAAAGAAAAGGGAGAAAAACAGTGTAATGGGTTTCAAGGCAATCAGATGAGTCTCCGAGAATGCAGGTGCTGGGTAATGCTCTCTCCATTCATCTAACGGTTTATGTAGCACAAAAAATTCCTTTTCTCCATATCTACAGACATTCTCTCCACCTCATGGTGTTACTCCCCAATAAACTGGGTATGGATACGGGCGCCTGGGTGGCTCTCAGTTCGTTAAGCGACTGCCTTCGGCTCAGGTCATGATCCTGGAGTCCCGGGATCGAGTCCTGCATCGGGCTCCCTGCTCAGCAGGGAGCCTGCTTCTCCCTCTGACCCTCCCCCCTCTCATGCTCTCTCTATCTCATTCTCTCTCTCAAATAAATAAATAAAATCTTAAAAAAAAAATAAAAAATTAAAAAATTAAAAAACTGGGTATGGATAGGACCCAAGTCATGCTGAGTGTAATTCTAATTAAGTAAGACAGGCAAAAGTAATGGCATCCCTGTTCCACATTGCACAATCACTGTACTGTAGCCTGGACACATCCTGCAGCTATTCCAATGTAACTGTATTACTTCGCTCAGGAAAACCTCTGAGAATGCTGCTTTCTAGAAAGAGACGAGGCAAAATGAAGTTGTAGAGCACCAGAGAAGCCACATAACAGGAAGAGAGGAACTTCCCAACAGAGTGATAAGACATCATGTTTCTGAGATGTGCAGAGCTGAGCATATGTTGTACTGGAGTAAAAAAATGCAGGTGAGCCCAAGGGAATCGAGAAACACAACTACTTCTTATGGCAATCTTAAATAAAATTGCCTGTGTGCCTAGCAACGGTTCCGGTTTGGTTCATATTCAGCTCTGAAATAAGAAATTGGAAAGCATTATCAAATGATGATCATCACCACTAGCCTTAGCCAAACCTGCCCGCAAGGCTGGGACACTATTCCCAGTAGGCTGGGACGCTACTACCCGTAGCTTAAGCTTGTCACAACTGCTGCATGCAAAACAGCATCTCCATGCGAGATCCACACAGTTGGGGCTCAGAGTCAGGCTCTAACTGGCAGAGACGGGTCTTTAATACCCTAAACTGATACCCAAAATGGCTGAGATGTGATGTGCTTAGTTATAAAGTACATCCTCGGGCTGGTACTACCCCCTAATAAGACCTTATAGATAGGTTCAAGTACATGAAAGGACGCTGGACACACAGGCGACAAGAAACAGCTGTGCTCCATTTACACAGAGGACAGGAAAAGACAGAATGAAGTTAAAATCACAACAAGAAGGTGTGACAGGTATAAAAAGACAGAATGAGGACAACTAAGTCATTAGAGAAGGGAAACATTATTAGGTAGTACAAGGAACGTGCACAAGAAGTGGACGTTAAAATATTGAACGTCAACATACATATACACACTAAAAGGGCATGTTGATCAGAGCAATCAGCCTCTACATCAGAAATTTTCTCATCACCTATATTTTGAACAATAAGAAATTGACATTTTGGTAGACCACAAATGGTCAAATATCAGCGACTTGAAATGCTCCCACCCAATAGTTCTGCCTTCCATCAGAACCTTGAGCAGCACCTAATGCATATTAGGCAATCCATAAATATTTGTAAAGTGAGTGAATGAATAAGTGAATTTTCAAATATTTAAAATGAGAATGCTTAACTGAATGAGCAAGAGTTCTCTAGCTTGTTTTGCAAATGGGACAGTCTTCGGTAAGTCTCCTTTTTTCATCTACATTAATTTCTAGCCAAGAGACCTCCTTTTGGGCCATCACTGCAGTTATGCTCACTACCTAGTGTCAGTAGACACTGCTGGTACCACCTTCCTTACTGTTTTAGATCACCAGTAATGACGGTTAATAAAAATAATCAAGTTCATGTTCTTTTCTAAGCTTTGGGGGTATTAATTTGAAAAATAGATAACAGAAGATCCAATCATCTCTATTTGCTTTTGAGTCTTTGTGCTGGTTTAAAAATGCTAAAGACAGGGACACCTGGTTGGCTCAGTCGGTTAAACGTCTGCCTTCCGCTCAGGTCATGATCCCAGGGTCCTGCGATCGAGTCCCATGTCGGGCTCCTTGCTCATCCGGGAGCTGATTCACCCTCTCCCTCTGCCTACTGCTCCCCCTGCTTGTGCTTGTGCCCTCTCTCTCTGTCAAATAATTAAATAAAATCTTTAAAAAAAATACTAAAGACAAATGTCCCATCTTCTTTGAGGAAATTTGAAACAGTTTTGTACCTCAAGCTAGTTGACACACATGTTAATTCCTTAATCACTCCCTCCACCTGCATTAGGCAAAACCCTTGCAGTGACCTTTCATTTTGTTTTTTTATTTTGCTCACACCCCATATCAATCTATCAGCAAATCTTGAGGTGCTACCTGTAGAGCACATACAGAATGCAGCTTCTCCTCCCCCCATCTTCTGCTATTCACCCTCACACACACACACCCGCAGTCTTCTCCAAGGCCAAGTCATGATTCTCCCTCATTAGATTATTGCAAGAGCTTCTAGCTGGTCTCCCTGCTTCTCTCCTTGCCCCCATATACCCTACTCTGTATAGAACAGAAAAAATATCACCCTAAAAAGCTTCCATTAACTCCCTTCTCCCTGATAGTAAAAACCAAAGTCCTTACAAAGATCTAAGAAGCCCTTCCCCATCTGCTGCACTGCATCCCTCTACCTCCCTGGCTTATCTCCTGCCTGCTCTGCTCCAACCACACTGGCTTCCTCCAGATATTTGCCCACATCTCAGCCTCTCTGTGAGGTCTCCCACAGCCATCATGTCTACCATGACAACCCACCCCTGGCCAACACTCCACATCTCCCTTCTCCACTTGTTTTCCCCTTAGCCTTTGTGGTAGTTTTTAAATATATTAACAAACTGGAGCATCTGGATGGCTCAGTTGGTTAAGCAACAGACTCTTGGTTTCAGCTCAGGTTGTAATCTCAGGGTCATGAGATCAAGCTTTGGGCTCTGCACTTAGCACGAAGGAGTCTGCTTGGGACTCTCTCTCCCTCTCCCTCTGCCCCTTCCCCCTGCTCTCTCTCTCTCTCTTTCTCTCTCAAATAAATAAACAAATCTTTTTAAAAAATATATCAACAAACTTTAATATTCCTCTCTTCAAAAGATGGTGCGTAATGCCTTTCATCTTGAGGATAAGCTTTGCTTACAGACCCACTTTTGACACATAGAATGTGGGAGACATGCTAGGATGTTGCTTCTAAGACAGGTCATAAAAAAGCACTGTGTCTTTCTGCTTGTGCACTCTCTCACTCTTGACTCATTTCCCCTGGGTTCGGAAGTCAGCTGCCATGTTGTGAGGACACTCAAGCAACACTCTGGAGAGGTCCCCACAGAGAGGAACTGAGCCCTGCCAACATCCATAGGCCTGAACCATCAAGGAAGTGGATCCCCAGGCCCCAGCCAATCCTCCAATTTATTACAGCCCCAGCCCCTATCTTAACTGCAATCTCATGAGAGAGCCTCAGCCAGAAACATCCAGTTAAGCCACTCCCAGATTCCTGACCCTCAAAAACTGTAAGAAAAAAAAAAAAATGTGTTGTTTTGAGCCTCTAAGTTTGGGGGTAATTTGTTACACAGCAATAGATAACTAATTCACCCCTTAAGGCCATCTAACCATATTATATATTGTATTTTACTATCCTGTTTATCGACTGTCTCCCCCAAGGAATGTAGGTTCTGTGAGGACAGAGACATTCACCAATTTTTTTCATTACTATGATCATTCACCAAAAACAATTAAATGAATTAATCTTTTGCTTTTAATAATGAATGAAGTGGGTATCCAAGACACTCATACATTAGTGGACCAGCAAAAATGCAACCACTCAGACACATACTTAGAGTGGTAGTAGGAGTTTATATCACTTGGGTAAAGAATGATTACACTTAGTTATAAAACACCTACCACAGCTGTGTTGCAGGAATAATGACCACAAAGAGGCTCCTATTTTCCTACTGAATATTAAAGATGTGTTCTCACAGAAAAACAACTCATCTAGTAGATAATTTGTGAATTATTGGTCCTTCACCTAAGCAGACAACAAAACCATCATCAGACCTTCCTACAACCACAAATGCCCAGATTCCACATCCAAAGATACTGATTCAGGAACTCTAGGGGGAGGTCTTGGTGTCAGCTTTAGATTGAATATTTGTGTCCTCCCCAAAATCATATGTTGAAACCTAATCCCTGATGTGATGGTATTTGGAAGTGGGGCCTTTGGGGGGTGATTAGGTCATGAAGGTGGAGCCTTTGTGAACATAATTAGTGCCCCCATCAAAGAAACCCCAGAGAGCTTCTCACCCCTCCCACAATGTGAGGACACAGTCAGAATATGGCAGTCTGTGAATAGAGAGGTGGGCCCTCGGCAGACACTGAATCTGATCTTGAACTTCCCAGCCTCCAGAACTGTGAGAAATAAATTTCTGTTGCTTATAAGCCAGGCAGTCTATGGCATTTTTGCTATAGTAGCCCAAATGAACTAAGGTTGCAAAAAACTCGTCCTCTAGATTATTCTGATATATAACCAAGAGTAAGAATTCCTTCACTGGGTGGTAAATAAGGAGAGAAGATTAGCAAATCCACAGTCAATGGAAGCTCTTCACATCAATTCAGCAGCTCTGAATTCTCCTTTTCCATTCATTCATTCACCTACTAAGTATGTGGTAAGTTGTTAGGCGCTGTGCTAGACTCCAGGGAAATGTAGAGGCTGGTGGAGCTCAGGGTCTGGTGAGAGCAATCAGACCCTCTGCCAATGGGACATCCATCCCCCAATGTTCTTGCCTTTTCCACACACACCACAGGCTGGATTGGGCACACATCCTCAAAGAAGAATCGACAGAGTGGTAACTGACTACAAGATGGGGGCTGAAGCTTTCTACAGAGAACATGTAAAATGCAGAGAGATTCTCTAGAGCTAAGAGAAAAGCCAGATGGTATAAACTCCTTTTGTCAAAGCTGTGGCATCCTAAAGAGGAGTGGCCATGCCTCACATCTGTGACGCGAATGATGCTGGGCTTACTCAGATCTGTGAACTAAACAAAATGCAAAATGAGTTTCACCCAAACAAGGGATACCTCTATCCTGATATCTCTAGTAATCTATTTAAAATCTTTGACTAGTGGAAACAGTGCACAGCTAGGAGTTCGCTAGACCACGGTTCCCGTCCTGGTCTGTTACAAACCCAGAAGTCTCAGAAAATAATTTAAACGGCTAAAGTCTCTGCTTCCTCATATATTAAGGAATAGTGTAGGAATAAATAATCCTTAAAGTTTTTCTTCTTTTTCAGCCCTAACATTTTATTGAAAATTATATATGTGAATATGTGTGTGTATGTATCCATTACCCAATATGGTTCTCCAAGAAATGGAGAGCACAGAGTCTAAGAGATATATTGCAACTTGACTTTATTGGCAAGGACAGTAAACCCTGGCAGGCATATGCTAATTTCCAGAGTAGTAGCTGACAGTGTTATCCTTCATTCGGAAAGTATCTCAATACCAATTGGATGAGTTAGAACAAATATCCCTGGGCATTCTAGCAGTACAGAGAACTGTCAGAGCCTCACATTAGGGCCCAGAGTTCATCTGCGTTGTGCAATGCCTGGGGCTTCTAGGCAACTGACAACACAGAGTTTAGCCTCCACTTGGCTTCACCTGCTCATCCCGGTTCAGGGAGGAGGAAGTCTGAAGACTCTGGACCCACACCGACAGCCCAACACAGCAGCTCTTTACCTCCAGGTGTGGCATAGGCAGGAACATGACTGATGCTGCAGCAGGTGTGAGCTGACAGCCCTAGGAGTTTGTTACTCTTTGTTCCCTCTGCCAATTAATTCCCAAGAAGGAATCATTTTAAAGAGAGATTTCCAGCTCTTATGCCACACCTTCTTGGGAAAAAGAGTCAGAGATTCAGAAAAACCAGCAACGTTTCTCAACCTCAGCACCATGGACATTTCAGCTAGATGATCTAGATTTCAGCTAGACCTGCCCTGTGCCTTGTGGGATATTCAGCAGCATCCCTGGCCTCTACCCACAAGATGCCAGTAACACCCTCTCGACAGTTGAGAAAACCAAAAATGTTTCTGGATATTCCCAAATGTCTCCAAAATTGCCCCCATTGAGAACCACCACTCAAAGAATGTCTCCCCAAAAAGGTCCCAGACAGTCAAACTGGCTGAAGACAACATTGCCCACCCTCTACAGAGAGGCTTTAGTCAACACTCCCTGCATGAATTATATTGTTGATGCAATTTTTAAAAGTAGCAAAACCCCTATGAACAACTCCACCTGCTCCGTTCTGAAATCCTGCATCTAGATATTGAAAGCTCCAGCTGATAGTCTGCCCTTGGGTGAACCCACAGTACAAGGTCAACCTCATGCCTCCAGGTTCTGCTTCTCACCCCAGCCACAGCCCTTGTAAAAGGGGGGGGAAAGAGGGGCTAGCATTCAGAATATCCAGCCTGGACCTTCACTACATCATTTGCCAGCTGTGCGACTTGGAGCACGTCACTTAAGCTATCTGAGACTGTTTGCCCATCTGCAAAAGTGCAGTAATACTCTCTACCTTGCCTTTCTCAGTTCATCATAGTGGAGTTCAACTACGAGGCATGTGACATCTGAAGAGCACTCTACAATGGTTAGGAATCCAATGCTTATTGTCGTCTGTGAGGATTATTGTGGTGATTACCTATCCCGTCTCTGTGTTAACATACTCCACTGCAGAAATTTGAGGAAATGCTGCAAAGATCATCTTCTTTCATTTTAGTGCTAACTTGACCAGAAGTCCTTTCTGTTTAATTTCACCAAAAATGGGAGACATCTCCAAGCAATTTATTTGCAAAAGATTGTCCATCAGTTCCAACAAATAGCAACAAATGTTTATTTAAAGCTTACTATGTACTTCCAGTGAACAAAACAGACCAGGATCCCTGCCCTCAAAAGGCTTATTTTTAAATGGGAGGGCAAGGGAGGATTATAAACAATAAACAAAAAAAATAATAACTCCACAGTATGTTAGAAGCTGATCAGTGCTTCAGAAGAGAGGCAAGTATGGGGCATGGTGTCAGTGTGTGTATCAGGGTAGGGGCAGCCTGGCTGAGAGGTGAGACACAGGAGGAGTCACCCATGCAGCTATCAGGGAAGAGCATCCCAGGTGCAGGGAACAGCCAATGCAAAAGCCCATGGGCTGGAGTATGCCCCGTGCGTTCAGGCATCAAGAGATTCATGATGGAAGTAGGGCAGACAAGTGAGAAAGAAGTAGGAAATGAACTCTGAATGGTTGGAGGGCTGAGCTGAGGCATTTGTGGACGTGGAGGGAGCTCCACTCCAAGCCAGCCACTGTGCAAGACACTGGGGATCCATAGCCAGCAACTCGTCCCTGCTTGGGAGCTGGCAAACCACCAAGGGGGTGTGCTAACAGGGGAGAGAGACAAAGGGCTCGAGAGAGTTTAACCAAATTCTTGACCTTAGTAAGGACTAGTTTAGAAGGAATGAGGGGGCCAGTGGTGCATGTCCTAGCTCTTCTTTTATATCCACATTGCTCAAGCATCTCAGATGCTCTCTCTGCCGACAACCCCCGGCACCACCAGAAAACAGTGGACACTTTTGTAATTAGACACCTGGTGACCCACTAAGAAAGTACGTTAAGGAAGAGGAACGTTCACTTCGGGTCATTTCCCTTGTTCTTCGGCAGATGCTCAGCCTGGTAAAGACAAATGCTGAAGGAGTCCAGCTCAAAGAGACCAGGAGGCCATGACACCAAGTTCACCTTCATGATGTGAGCCCACTCACTCCTACCCACTCCACCCCCCAGCAGGATCTGAAGGGAGACTGTGCCTCTCACTAATGGGGTGCCAGCAGCTTGCCCCTTGGTCCCCTCATTTCTCCCCACCACCCTAGAGCCCCCAGGAGCAAGCCAAGGGTCTTGGACTATGGTGTCCATGCTGGATGCCGTGATATCAACCTTGCCTCTTCTTTCCCTAGTTATCTGTACAAGCGGCACTTGCAAGAGCAGTTTGCTGCATGCCCCAGGGAGAGGCAGTCTAAAGCAGGGGGGATATGCCTCTCCTAATAAAAATTAATGGAACAAAAGCCCCCTGTGTGGTGCATGAGGTTTGTCTCCCAGGGAGCTTTCATCTCACCAAGGCCCCCCTTCAGGCCCTCCTGTCCCCTGGGTGTCTTTGGGATAGGTCAAAAGCCCATCATTAAAGGGAAAGGGGCCTGGAGGAGATCAGACCGGAGGTTTGCACACACCCAACATACACATGCTCATATACACATACACGTGTGTGTAGACGGGCATAAACGAGCACTCGCACCTGCATGCACCTTTTTGGCTTCTCTTTTAAAGAGTGAAATCATTGACAATCTCATGTGGGAAAAAAATTTCATGAGGACAGCAGGAAGGAATTATATAGAAAGACATGTGGAGGACTATTAAGGGTTTGCAAAAAAAAAAAGTTATGATCATCTGGTTTCCTTATTGTTTGTTTGTTTTCTTTGTTTTTCATACACAAGCAGCACTCCCCACATACATTTCTGTTGGAAAAGACTCCAGGAGAACATGCTTGCATACACGGCAGAGCGTACAGGTAGCCTCCGACCTCCTAGCTCCAACTTCCTTCTTCAGAGGCAAACACAGTTGTGCTGGAGTATTCTGCTGTCAGCCTGGTTACTCTCGGAACCCTAAATCCTAAAATCCCTTCCCTGTAAGTTTCTGGGTTGCTGTTGGCTGAAGGTGAGGTCATGTAAGATCTGCGAAGCCAAAGTGAGGCAGCGGCTATGATGCTCTGAAGGTCGTGTTGGTCAAAGGCAATGACCTTGTCACTGTGTTCCTCTCCATTTCCAGCTCGCCTTCCCCACGGCCACATGCTGAGCAGCAGGAACTCCGGGTAACCTCCGGTGTCTCATTGCAATCTCACCGACAGCTCGGCAGGAACAGTCAACAACCTCCTACAGTCCCCCTCTGCAATCCCGCCCCAGCTGCTGGATGTGCTATTTCTAGAACCTTCCACTCCCCTCATAGACCCTTTCCTGCTCAGGTCCTTCCCCCAATTGTATAAGGAGCAATCCTTATAATAAATGTCCTTATTCTGTGATTCTCCGAGTTTCTGCTTCCCTGATTCACTGGCTGACACAGCTGTGTCAGCGTGTGGTATGCATCTGTCGTTTTTCTACACTAAGGAACATACCCGTGGACATCTCAGGGTTTTTTTCCCTCCTTTTCCTTACATGTCATCATCTCTTTGAGATTTCTGTGGTGACCCATATGAATCAACCTCATTCTTTTTCCTGGCTATAGAGTATTTGACATTGGTAAACATTTAAGTGTTATCCAACTTCCACCCTGGCAAAAAAAATGCTGTCGTGGCATTTTTAGATATGCCTCTTGATACATATTATACAAACCTTCTTTGGGGTGGATTCCTAAAGCTGGAATAATCAGACAAATAGATCTTTAATTTCTATAGTTATTAGCAAATTGCCTTCCAAAAGGTGTCTTTCTCCAAAAGGCTCTTGCCCTGCCAGCAACTTTATCCTTGGTCACTGAACAGGGCCCTGCAATCTGCTCTGCCTAGAGATCCATGGCCTAACAGTGCTCTGCCTGGAAGGCAGAGGGAAGTGGACACTTCAAAGCAGGAAGGTGGAAATTTACAAAGCAAGAGGTATGGTCATGGAAAGCATCAGCTTGGAAGAAATATATGACAGCTGGTTAAAAACAAAAAGAAGACAAAGAGAACTAGCATCCATGAAGGATGAATTAATACTAAGAGAAGATTCTTTCCTTTGTATGTTTCAGAGATTCTTCAATTTCCCCCAAATAACTGCCCAGGTGTGCATCCATTGATATACATTTACACACACACACACACACACACACACTTACTTCAGCATCTTCTACTGGAGCTTGAAATTCCTTGAAATATTTTCTTCCCCCAAATAGAGCTAAGGTTCAAGTAATAATCCTTACCAATAAATAGCAGTTATGAGTAGGGAACTTTGCTAAATATTTCACGTGTCTCACGTCATCTGAGATAGGTATTATTCCTATTTTACAGATGAGAAAACTAAGGTTCAGAAATGTGAACCCAAACAACTAGTGAGTTGCCTAGTAAGGATTTGAACCTGCTCCATGTGACCAGCCGACCTTCAGCCGCTGCACTGTCCGCCCAGGGGAAGGTGACGAAGCCCCTTCACTTCATCGTAAGGCAGTCTGGTAAGGTAGTAGGGTAGACTTCTCCTGCTACACTCTATCCCGAGAGCAGTGTTTCCTAAAGGAAGGGGCATTGGGTCTTGGAAAAGACCAGCTGGAGAGAAGAGAAGGTAGAGAAAGATGCAGAGGATGGAAATACTTCCTGGGCCAGTGGAAAAGAGAAAGAGCTAGATCAGCTCAGAGGAACAGGGAAGGTCAGCTTTCCCTGTCAGGGCAACGCCTCCTGATTCTGTGGCAAGACACTGGAATTGCTGGGAAGGCATCTCTTCCATGGTCCACTTCCTTCTCGAGTTTTCCTATCGCTCCAGCGTCCATGGGCCTGCTCCGAAACAGATGCTTTCCACACGGTGAAATAAATTAATCCCACACAGCTAGATGATTTCAGGGAGCAGTGACCTTGGATTAAGGAGGTAGGGAAGGCACACAGAGGGTGATGCATGAGGAGGCGCAGGCTCAGGGTCGGGGTCGGGCAGGTTGCAGGATTGCGGGAGACACAGGTAATAGAACAGTGCATGGAAGAGAGGCTTCATGAGGAAGGGCTGAGGATGCAACCGGAGGGCTCAAGGAAAATACAGCACACGTGTGCAGACCAGCAAAGGATGGCGTGATGCGGGCTGGGGGCAGCAAGTTTCCAGTGGTGCCGAAGCCTGCACAAATTCCTGAGAACCGTGAGGCCAAAGGGGGCCCAGGCCCCCAACACAAATCCTGAGACAATTCCTTTAGGAAGTCTGTTCTTGCTGGAAGGCCTGAAAAACAAATTGTTTGAGCAAGCTCTAAGCCCTCTGGGAGTCAGCGATTAAGGGGAAAGAAGGGAAACAAAAGGACTAACGCAAGCAGCACCCCGCACCACCCGCCCGGGAGCGCCAGCGCCTGCGGGCGGGGCAGGCACAGCGGCGCGCTTTCGGGGAGGTGCCCATGAAGGTGGTCGGTGGCGTGTTTCACTGGGTACCCATCCTGTTGCCGTCCGCCCCGGGCCCCACCACCAAAGGACTGGTGAAGATGTGCCGGGTGTCCCAAGGGTCCCTCGTCCCTGCAGAGCCTCCAGCCACAGCACCCAGTACGGAGGTGAAGGCAGCAAGGGGTCCAGGCCTGACAGAAGGGAGAACATTCAAGACGGTGCTATTTATTTATGCTGAAAGCTTGAAAGTCCCCCAAATGGAACCACTGAAGTAGAACTAAGTGCTGGCATAGCACTGGGTGGAATATCATAGAGCTACGAAGCATGAGAATTAGGAAGACTAAGTGGCAATGTGGAGAGTTATCATAATGTGCGACATCTACCGATGATTGCAAATACGCTTATTATTCGTGTGGATAAACACTGAGAACGCAGATCTCAAAGGAGCAGCGGCTGTGACCACCGGCGTGCAGGATTACGGGTGATTTTCGCCCTTTACTTTGCACATCTCTCTCTGTTGGTAGATCAGTTTCACAGTGATGTGGGAACGTGAGGAAGGACAGTGGTCTGGTCGTGTACTGACGTGTCTGTGGTGGACCAAGGTCACTACTCAGTGTTAGGCCAAAGTGAGTGTGACAACCGGCCCCCATACCCACACAACATGAACACATACCACACACTGTTACACACATGACACACACACGCCACATGTACCATAAGGACACACTCCACAGGTACGCCCCACCACACAACATATACATATATGACAGATGCCACGCACACACCACACACACCCATCACACTGTAACACACACTATTCAACACACACACCCATCACACAATGCACACTGCAATA
>NW_023270377.1:17099218-17099516 GCF_011800145.1 Mirounga leonina
ACACACTATTCAACACACACACCCATCACACAATGCACACTGCAATACACACAATACACACTATTCAACACACACCCATCACACAATGCACACTGCAATACACACTATTCAACACACACATCCATCACACAATGCACACTGCAATACACACTATTCAACACACACACCCATCACACAATGCACACTGCAATACGCACAATACACACTATTCAACACACACACTCATCACACAATGCACACTGCAATACACACAATACACACTATTCAACACACACACCCATCACACAATGCACACTGC
>NW_023270377.1:17099526-17113561 GCF_011800145.1 Mirounga leonina
CTATTCAACACACACACCCATCACACAATGCACACTGCAATACACACTATTCAACACACACACTCATCACACAATGCACACTGTAACACACACAATACACACTATACAACACACACTCCCCACTCCGTGTGCTTTTTTTCCCATGTACATTTCACATGGGCCTCAGCTGACATAAGAGTTTGCTCTCCAAGACTCCCGTTAGCCTGGGAGAAGGGGGTACCTCTCTCTCTTTTGTCCTCATTGGAAACTGAAGTCTGCTCTCCAAACAGAATGTGCCATGAGCCAAATGGGAGCTCTGAACCAGTCCCCACTCCACAGATTTTGTTTACTTGACAGCAATGCCCTGGACCTGCCAATGGATCAGACACAGGGTGAGAACCCTTGAAGGATACTTCTGGAAAAGCCCAGCCCTCAACCATGCCATGCAAGAGAACATTCCTCTTGTTTCTCTTGCACAGGCTGGCTCTTGCAGCTTTATTTGCTCCAAGAAGGCCACCTGACACACGTAAAGTTGGCGCAGAATGGTAGTCTCCTTTACAATGCTGGTATCAGCCATGCTGGAGTCTTCCAGCATTCAGCATTAGGCACGGTACACTGTGTGTATATAAATCAAATTAACATACACTGTCACTGCCCAGTTGAGCAGCTGTATTCTTTGTGTTAAATTTCATAGTTAAAATGAAACACTTTTTCATTAGTATATTGCAGCTCCACTGGGCAACTGCAACAGTTACCTGCCAAAATTAAGCTTTGTGATGCCAGCCCTGTCACAAAATGGCAAATGCAAATTGGATTTACACAAAGTGACTGAGGAGTTGCTAATTGCCACCAAAATAAAACACTGATGTTGATTCACATCTCTGAACCAAAAGTTTATATAAACCCAGCACCCAGAGTGCCTGGGTGGCTCAGTCGGTTGAGCATCCGCCTCTTTGTTTTGGCTCAGGTCGTGATCTCAGAGTCATGAGATCAAGCCCTGAGTGGGGCTCCTCGCTCAGCATGGAGTCTGCTTGAGATTCTCTCTCTCCCTCTCCCTCCGCGCCTCTCCCCAGCTCTCTCTAGCAAATAAATAAATAAATCTTTAAAAAAAAAAACAAAAAACAAAAAACTCAGCATCATCAGTAAGTACATGCCTGGCTCAGTTGGTTAGAGCAGAAGGCTATGAAGGCCAAGGCTAATGTTCAATGTGCAGCCCAATTAATTTGCTCGGCTCACAGTCAAGAAGTCTCCACTATCTTGCATGTGCATGCCTCAATGATACATGTTGAGTACCTACTACCTACAGTGTACTTTACAGGTATTCTATGTGTCAGTTTCTGAAAGAGTCATCATCAGTATTATTAGCCCCAGGATACATATGAGGAAATTGAGACCAGACTCAGGACAACTGTGATCTAGCAACACAAGTAATAAATGACATGCCAGGACTCAAACCAGGATCTGCCTGAATCTAAAACCTCCATTGTTTCCTCTTTGTCAGGCTGGTGTTGGGTGGCACAGTGCAGATCCACGATGGTTGGAAAAAGCGAAAACACTCCAAGCACATGCTTTGCCGCTGATGGATTGATTGTGACATCTCCCTGCAGAACATACATCACGGTTATTCTTAGCACACTGAGTGCCTGCCCTTAGGACCCCAGACATCCTTTTCCCTGTCACATGGGCTGCATACAGTCCATGCACAAGGTCCAAGTTTACAAAGAGGCAAAGCTTCCACGCCACTGCCCCATCAGGCCCAGGTGTCAGGAACATCCTTGTCTTCGACTAGCCTGACGCCTTCTAGTCCAGTCCCGCTTGCGACATTCCCTTCAGTTCTTGGTAAGCTTTAGGTAGGCCGCCAGGTCTCTGTGAACAGCCTCCACCCCACCCAGCCCATACCAGTCAGAACTGGCTTTCATCTCTGTCCCGTAGCGGGTGTGCTCCCGGTCTCCTAACGGCCTGCCTGCTACTTTTCACAGCTCCTTGATCCGCCTAATTCTTGAGCCCCAACTCATGTTGCAAGAGCATACAGAATTCTGTGCTGTTAAAGAGTGTTGACACGGCGAAAGAAAGGAAAGGCAATCCAATCTACACTGAGCCTGCAGAGCACAGAACTCTATTCTTATGAGGGCTGCACACATTTCAGCTTCCAGGGCCAAGGACTGTAAATCTCTCTATTATGCATGCAGAGCGTAGGCAGCTACAGAAAAACCACTGTGGGTAGGGACACCCCAGATTGGATGGCCCTAGCTAGAGTGATTACCCAAATATTTTGGTAGGCCACAGAGTAAACGAATTATGAGTTTTGGACCGGAGATTCATTTCTCTGCCAAGTAGCCATTTTACTGCAGGGTAGCAGTGCATACTTCCCACTCCAGATAGATCAATGTTGCAATTAAGATGTTTAGTGGAGCGGGCCATTTCCAGTGTGACCTCAATGGGTGTCCACACCTTGTGGGGGATGGTGGGTGTTGTTTGGGAAGGCTCAGGGCCTGACCCTCAGCATGCTGAGTCTGTAGGGTGAGCAGGTTCTGAATGTTGACTCAGTGTGTCCATATGGCAGCTATCTATGGAACTTGATTGATAAGCTCAATGTAAGTTTTATCTCAGCAGAGAAAGCACAAGCTTTGGGAACTGAGCAGTCTGGGCTACGCCCCTTGATAGCTGTCCAGCTTTGGGCAAGTCACTTCATTCGAGTGGTTAACATTCATGAGTTCTAGACACGGTGGAGTGGTAGCCAAGAGCGCGGACCCTGGAGCCCAAGTGCGTCCTCATCCCAGATCTGCCATGATTGTCCATCTGACCAAGGGCAAGTTCCATAAGTTCTCTTTGCCTGACTTTCCTCATCTGCAGCAAAATGGATTTCAAAGTAGTACCCACGTTTCCTTTTGGGGTGATGAAAATGTTTTAAGACTAGATAGAGCGGTGGTGGCACAACATTGTCACTATACTAAATGCCATTGAATTGTTGACTTTAAAACGGCCAATTTTATGCCATGTCCATTTCACAATATAATACATTTTCCTTTAAAGTAGTACCTGCATCATGAGGTTATTGGAAGGATTTAAAGTTAATGCTCTGTGTAGGTCCCTAGGATGGGGCCATGCAGCACCAGCTCTTATGTTCCAGGAAGTTCCAGAGCCCAGTTCTTATCCACTGCATGCGCCATGTTCCATCTGTCACACACAGTAAACCGTCACGACCACCCCTGAGGCAGGTACTGCTATTATTCCCATTCTGCGGATGAGGAAGCTAACATGTGGAGGAATAGAGTACCATTCCAATTATTATGGCTTTGCAGAAAATTATCCCAAACTTGCCACTTACCAGCCTGTGGATTCTGCGGCTCTGAGATGCAGACAGAACACAACAAGGACTGTTTGTCTCTGCTCCACAAGGTCTGGGGCCACCACCAGAAGCCCCCAAAGCTGGTGTCTGGAATCACCTGGTGTCTTGTTCACTCTCACATCTGACATTTGATTCTGGCTGTCAGCTGGGAGCCTCATTCCCCTCCACAGGGCCCTCTCCATGTGGTCTCTCTGCAAGGGCTTCCTCCCAGCTTGGTGGCCAGGTCCCCAGGGAGGGAGGTCCCGGTGGAAAGTGAAATATCTCACAGTGGTGCAGCATGACTTCCACTTGGGTTCACAGAGGCAGTCCCAAAGTCTTGCCCAGGTTCAAGAGGAGGGAAGAACCTCCCTCCTACCCCTTGATGGATCAAGGCAAGATTCTCGAAGAGCATGTGAGATGGGATATATCGCGGTGGCTACTGCTGGGCACTGCAGTCTGCCACTGCACATTCTTCCGGCTGGCGAGGCAAGTCAGAGCTGCAGCTCGGGATGGCAGACTCTGACTGCAGAGCCCAGTTCTAATCCACTGTGTGCGGAGCCACCACGGTTCATCTGCAGAGACCATAAATCTTCTACACCCAGAAAGCCATCAAGATGAGTTAATATACGGGGCCCTTGATTTCCTAATCCTTAAAATGGTGTTATTAAAAGTTCCTTCCTCTCTGGATTGTTGTGAGGATTGCCTTACTGTTAATGAGTCAGAGTGATAAGCAGACTGGAATATTCATGCTAACTGATCAGTACACTCTCGTCCCCATATAAAAGTCTACCTGGGAAACCAAATTAAGATCAGAAGTTTCTCTGCTTTGGGTTATCTGTAAGGACTGTACCTGCTCACCCAGATTTAGACCTATCAAGAGGAGTGCAACTTCCCTATCTGGCCATACTCTATAGACAGGATGTGGACAAATGGCTACTCTCTCATTCTCTCCTTTCAACCTTGTTCCAGCCCCACCTCATGTGGCAATTAATTAGATCCCTGCTTATCTTATCTTAATTATTGTGCAAGAGTGTCTTCCCAGCGAGATTTTTCAGAAATACCCTAGTCAGCAGCAAATTTTTAAAAACTTATCTTAGGGAAGATTAATTTCCAGGAAGATTTTCACAAGCAAGTAACCTCTCTGGTTTCAGGTTCACCTTTGTTAGTCACCCTTTCAGCCACAGATGCTTCCAGGCTTGCTTCATAATTCTGGAGCTTGTACTTCATTTGGGTCCTGCTGCTCACAGGCAGGCGACACGGCACTTGAGTCAGATCACTAAATGAAGCAATGGAGTCACCACCACCCGTAGTAATAACACATTCTGACAAAAACATGAAAGATAGTGTATCTCTGCCTTAACTCATGTGAGTATCAGTAGAAGGGAAGAAAGTAGATTCTTTTAAAATACAGACAGAATCTTTTATCAATGAAAAACTGTCATCGGTCTTTCTTATCTCTTTGTGCAATGACAGGGGTATTTATCTTTCTTAGAAGCAAGCCTCCAAATGAATATCATGCCTGTTTTGCCAAGGTGAGCAGTTTGTCATCGTTGGGCAAGTAGACATGTTTTACATAGATGTTGTGGAGCATACATGCCACTTGTCATAAATCCGCATGCCCTCCAAGGTGTCCTGAAGCCCTGAGCATTACTCCATTTCTCTCAGAAACATGAGAGTCCCGTATGCTCAAAGCTTGCTCTGTGGACCCCAGATGAGCCAGACTCACATGATGCAAACTCTGTGCTCAGCCTAATAGCTCCATCGTAGCTGCTTCCCTAACAGCTGGGGAAAGCATGGCTAGAGTGGATGGAACAGTCTGGTCTGGAGTTAACATTATGAAGAAATCGTCCCTCCAGCAAAGAGGACAGTGCCATGAGCACATCTCTCCAGACACCAGCAAGCAATGGTTCCTTCTTTTCATTCTTTGGCTTTTAAAAGTGCTTTTATTTTTCTGTAAATGCAGCTTTAGGTTTTCCCCCAAGGCTTTGCTTCCTTGGTGATAACAGAAGAGTTACCAACACTGGGATGAGAACAGTATTAGCTCACACTTACTGAGCACTCCCCGTGTGCAAGCACCACTCTGAACATATGATATGTCCCAGCTCATTAAGCTTCACAACAGCCTCTAAGGTGGTATGACATTTGTCTCCATTTTACAGATGGGGAAAGTGAGACACAGTGGCCTCAGAGTGCACATAGCTAGCCAGCAGCAGAGCCAGGATGTGAAGCCTGGTAAAGTGGTTCCAGAACCTTCGAACTCAACCACTTCTTTGTCCTGCCAGTCAAGAAGTTCCAAGGCCACCAAATCATTGTATGACTGTTTTCTAAATGTCCCAGAAAGGTTACACCCTGATGCTAAGGACTTCCCCAGAGACCTTCACGGTGTCTCCTTTCTTTTGTTCAAAGTAGGAGCCATCATTCCTATTAAGCCCAGAGTAAGACCAAACCCTGGGTCACAGGGAAAACTTCTCCCATGCAGGCCAAGTCTCAAGGTCCTCAGAGGAGAACATTCCTGAGAAACCTTGGAAGTTCCATCAGTTGGAATTCGAGGCTAACTTAAGCCAGAAAGGGAATTTATTTGGAGAATACAAAGAGACTTACAGAACTGAAGGAAGATGGAACCCCAAAACTTAGGAAGGACGGGAACTCAAAGACACAGTCTCTTTGGGGGCAGTTCCATGGGGACAACGGAGCTCTCACTGCAATCAGCCCTAGAATGTCTCATGAACCAATGTAAATTCCCAGAATGGGGTACTTTCAGCTTACATTTAGTCACGTGTCCAAGCTTGAAGATTCAGTAGAGGAGCTTCCTGGTTAATTCTGGCTCAGGGGCCAGGCTTTGGGAGATACCATAGCTCATGCTTTAAGAGATACTATAGCTCACCTTGTTATTTTTAAGTGTATTTTGTAAACTTTGATGCAATTCTGTACAAAGGCGAGCTGTCATGGGAAGCTTCAACCCTGGAAGGGTCGTAGGACAAGCATTGTTTTCCATTCTGCGGATCAAAACGCTGAGACATAGAAGGGTTAAGTATCTCCAAGGGACATGCCAGTGAGGATTGAATCTCAGGTCTTCCTACTCTTGGATGCTGCTTTCCACCCCATGGGTGACTTCTGTAGAGCTAATTGTGGACCCAGGGTAACTTTTCATCTCTCAGGGTTTAGCATCTCAAGACTTTGGTCCCCTTCTTTCTCTCCCCACCCAACAAACACAGGCATGCTGGCAAACACATTCATTCACTAGCCCACTCCCTGCCAGGGAAAGACCTAATCTGCACAGTGTAAGGACCCCCCGCCGTAGCAAAGGAGAACTGAACCCCTAAACATGTGTGCTGGAGCTTTGTCCCTGGTGATGGACCCCGGGCTGCAGGAAGGACCTGCTCTCCCTTGGCAGAGATACCAGGAAACACAATTGCCAGAGTCTTCACATCCCAGGCCACAGACGGGCTCTCCCTCCTCACAGTTATGTCCGTTTTCCTAGAGCAGGACCGGGAGAGGGAGAGATTTTATTAGATGCAGCAGGGTGCAGGGCTCAAGGAACACTTGAGTGGTTCTCAGTCAGGCATGAACTAGTGTGCAGCTGAAGGTTCTGGCATCGTGGTGAGGAGGCGGACAGGCAGGGCTCTCTCCCCTTCACATCTGGGAGAGCACCTGGCTGCATCCTCCAAAAGGCAATGCCAAAGGGAGAATCGGCACTGATTAGGACCCCATCAGAGCTAACAAAGTAGGGCTCACTTATGCTAATGGCATCCAGGGTTATTCCATCATCACTGGTGGAGCAGGCCGGCCTGAGACAGCCGAAGTCATAAAACATCCTTAAAATCGCTCTGTCTTGAAATAGGCAAGGGAGCAGAATTTATTATTATTGTTCCTCAGCCACAAAGAAAGAGAGTAAAAATGAATGAAGGTCACCGTTCCCTTTACGGCTGATCGACTTACCTTTCTCTTTGTTCCTGTGCCTACACAGTAAATCGAAGTTGGAAACAGAGGTGCATGCTAGATGATTTTCCGTTGTTACTTTCATTTTCCCCAAGAGGAGAAGGGACAGTCCATTTAAAACAACTGAGCTATTATATCACAGTGTTTCTTGTTTAAAATTCAAACGTCATTGGAAACGTGCTCCAGCAGAATTCAACATAACAGGGATTGTGAGAACCACATTATCTCAAAAATAATAATCCCAAATATATGTGAAATTCAGTGCTTTGGAGTTTTCCAAAATGTATGTATATATGAATTTTTAACATAAATGCATAAACGTTATATACATGTATATAACATATATGAATACTATATATTATACATTCTATAAATTATAGACTATAGGGTGTGTGTATACATGACACTGTATATTACATGTATGTAAAATACTTGACCGTCACACCAACTTTGGAATGCAGATGGATGAACTGGACATTCAGTTTGAATGACTTGCTCCAAAACACAGAGCTAGAAATGGCAGAGCCATTCAACTTGGTTTTCCGACTTCAAGACCAGTGCTCTTTCCCCTATGATTTTTCTTTTTTTTTTCCCCCATATTTTAAGACGTCTCAAAACAGGATCCTGTGACTCATCTAAATGACTCATGTGTACCTAAATGCACTGGGAGCACCTGGCGATCATTGCACGATCTACAACAAAACATCTACAATAAAACAGCACGTAAACAAACCAAATTGGTATAGATCCCTCAGGAGCAGGAAGTTCAGGGTCAATAGCTCTGGAAACCTGGATAAATATTGAAGACAACAGAGGAATTTCCCTTTGGGAAGGTGCTTAGCATCCAGAGTGGTTAGAAGCGTGCTAGGGTGTGTAGGGAAAAGAGCACGGTCTCATTCCAGCAGTGACCCTGGGAGGCAGCCTGATTCAGGGGTGAGAGGAGGTATGTATGCATGGGGGAAGGGTTCTTCCAGGCTCCTCCCCCATCCCACGTCTTCCCACTGACTGCACCCAGGTCTCTCCTTCATTCTAAAGAAGTCACATTCCTATGGCCTTCTCTCTAAAGGGAGTGGGAGTGTACATGACACTCATGTGAGTATTAATGTCCGGTAAGTCCTGCTCTGAGCCCACATCTATTCTCGAAACCTCCCTCTGTTATTTCAAGGAGGCCCAGACACCATTCACTGTCCCCCCATGCCCCTAAAGAATTCTGAGGAATTTCTTTTTCTCCAGTCCCCTGTGGTCCAGTACCCTCAGTGAGTTTTTGCTGGGCTCAGCACCTCTCCAGGAGCCTACCTGGTATCCATGTGGGGACCATCAGCACCAGGGCTACGTGGAGACTCGTGAGCAGGTAAGAGAAAGAAACCTTGTCCCCAGTTCTGTGTCCCTCTGTCACCTGGGCCCTAAAATGACCCTATGAGTATGCTGAGAGTTTCACAAAGGAACCCAACTGTCCCAGCCCTACACTCAGGCTAGGCAGAGAGAGAGAGTCCGTCTTCTCCTGTCTCAGAGATCTCGCTCTCGATAAGAAAATCTCCCGCCCTCCTCTTTCAGCCCAATGAGCGCCTGTCCCAATGATAATCCGTGTCAGTGGACGCTTGCGCAGGCCACTGAGCCACCAGATCTACAACTACACAGAGGTCAGGTGAAGCTGCCCTCCCAATCATAGATGCTCTGAGAAGTGTGAAAAAGCCAAGCTAGGGAGGCCTCAAGTAGTCCTGGAGGCCTTCCAGATGGAGGTGGTGCTTTTGATTCTTAAAGGAGTTAAGACTCAGACGAAAAGATAAAAAAGCAATTAAACCCACACCCTAACATCATCTCATATGTGAGCAGGCAGAACCAAACCACGTAAGAAAAAAAGAAAACAACAAAAACTTAACTCTTGGACCTTTCCCACACTGACCAGCTTTCTCTCCCCTCGCCCTAGGTATTTTCCCTGCCTTGAGTACAATTCTGTCTCCCCTCATGTTTGTTGAATCCGTTTTCTGAGAGGCAAGGCCTCTCCTCTCAGAAAAAAACATGGAAAACACTAAATCTGACATAATACATCTTATTTCCCTCAGGATCCCCATTTCCCTGCTTTTGATACCAACTCTGAATGGTAGAGTCAGGGCAGAGGGAAGATGCCTCAGAGTACAAAACTTAAGAAAGCCTACCCTTCGGATGGTGGCAGAATCTGCCCCCGATGTCCTCCCACCACAGGCCATATCAGCCACATCAACAAGCCAGGGGGACGGGAGATGAGGCAGAATCCCAGCATTGTAACCGCAAGGGGCATCGGTGCTCCTGAGCCTGAGGTTTCAAAATAGGCCTTTTCTGTGGGCCCCAAACCTACATTCTTACATATTAAAGCTTCCAGTGGCTTTAATGTGAGTTCCATGCATGTAAGGCTTGCAGGATTGGACCCTGTGGGAGTGTAAAGTGACAACATAATAGAGAAAAATCGCTTTAGCAGGCAACAGTGACATCTGGGCAGGCATTCGAAAAAAGGGGAAAGGCCTCAGTTTAGACAAATTACTGAATGAAATGATCACATGAAAAGCCCTTTTTACAGATGCCACTAAGAAATCCAGAAAATATAAAACATGTGAAAAAGTAAATAAAGGAATTTCTGAGCCTTTTTTTTCCCCATTAAAGGTGCAGTAAATGGTTAAAATGCCCCCAAAAAAGATCTTTGGTGTTCTGAGTCATGGGCCCAAATGGAAAAATGTGGCTATTTGGATTTTTCACATCAGTTACTATACAACCAATAAAACATAAACAATGAAAGGACTCCAAAAAAACCCTGGAAAATTCCAAAGCCTATTTCAGAGTCTCTGATTATACTCAGATCCTCTCATTTCCATGACTTTTGACATCTCATTACCCCGCATTATACTTTTACAGACTCATTTTCCAGCATATATAAAAATGGCTTAATGCATCCTCAGAATGATCTCAGTGATCTAATTGATGAGTTCTATCAGCCACTTAAAAATAAAACAGACATTTCCTTAATAGAAATCCTTGGGGTGATAGAAAAAGAGAAGGAAGCCCATGTGGGCAAAAGAAAAAAAAAATAATTTAAAATACAAGAGGCAGCATGATAGAGCAGGGCAGAGGCACCCAAGTGGGAGTTAAGAGATCTGGTTTCTGGTATTAATTCTGCCACTAATATGCTGTGTGATTTGGGGCTAATATTAACCCTCCCTGGGCCCTGGTTGCCAGATCTCTAAAATGAAGGAGTTTGAAGGGATGCTCTCAAGGCCCCTTCCTGCACTGACAGCCTATGATTTTGAAAGCTTCCTCGGGGGAAATCCTTTAGAACATGTGTTCATGACCTAGCCATTTTCAAATTTAGAAACAAAAACATTTTTAAATTCTCCCTGCTTCTCTGTCGAGATACCAAATTACAGCACTGAGAGGGGTCCAAAAGGGCCAAATAATATAGCAATGTTCTCCTGGGCAGAGCCCAATTTTACAAAGTAACTCCCAGGACCATCTCAGATTAAGTCCAAAGACATTTTCAGAGAATTTCCAAGCAGCCTGGCAGAGGATTGGGGTAATTTCTTAGTTCTGCAGGATGGGGACACCTAACCCAAGGGTCCATGTAGAACATGTTCAGCTTCCAAAAGCCAAACTAGAGCTAGCAGAGAAATGCCCAGCCAGCATGGATATACTAGTCAGAAACATACACTTCTGGAAAAGAAGAAATTGTGACAAATGATGAACATACGCATATTTAGACTGTGATAACACAGATTTACAAGAAATACATTATTCAACAGTGGGAGCATTTTATAAGTTCTTCTAAGTAGTCCCTGAGTTTGGAGAAAAGGAAGGGAAAGAGGAAGGGCATAGCCAGGCATGGACACTTTAGGCTTACTACTGCTCCCTTCCCCTAGGGCCTAGGCCAGTGATTCTCAACTCTGGCTGCATGTTGAAATCATATGGGAAGCTTAAAAAAAAAAAAAAAAAAAGATGCCTGGTTCCCATCCTCAGAGATTTTGATCTAATTCCTATGGGGTGCCACCTGGGCATTGGGCTTCCTAAAAGCCAGCCCCCCTCCAGGCAATTCACTTGAGCAGCCAACTTTGAGAATCCCTGCTCTAGGCCCTCTAATGCAGAGGTTCTCAAACTTGACCATGCATCAGAAACCCCCGAAGTTTCTAACTAAATAGCTGTGGTGTGAGGCCCCAAACTCATTTCTAATATGTTCCCAGGTGATGCTGATACTGATGAACCGGGGCCCACACTTCACCAAATACTGTTCTAATCTATCTGTTTGGTTCATAATGATGGAGGCACAGTCATCTTCTTCTCGACCTTTGATCTTCTCTCAAACCACTCAACCGTGGCCAAGGCAGGCCTGCTGCTGCTAGGGACAACGTTCAGACTCAAGACCCAGATGTGTCTAGGGACCAGCAGGGAATCTTTGGGTTGGGCTCCATTGGCTGCCTTTTCCATTTTGGGGTGAGCTAAAGGAAAGAAGTTCACCTCCAGAAAACAACATTGCATAATGCTCTAAATGTTAAATAAGAACTCCTTAATCTATAGAGTCAAAAAAGTTAACTTATGGGCCTGGTTGGCCTCTATTAACCAAGTCAGACATCTGAGAAAGGAACTAGGCCAACTTGCATCCCAACTAGGGGCATAATTAGAAAGAAGGGAAGCTATAACAATCCATAAACACATCAGATATTCCTTAAGGATTTAATAAAAGAATAGGACAAAGGGGACTTATATCTCCACCTGCCCTTGCCAGGCCCAGCATCAGCTGAAATTCTTCAACCTGAGCCCAGTGAATTCTAGAGAACTTGCATTCAAAAATAATGGCCTGGGAGCCAGGAGATGGCATGAAAAGAAACAGTTCTGGAGGCATGGCCCTCGGGCAGTGGATGAGGAGGTGCTAGTTGGCTGGAGGCCTGGGACCTCTTCACTGTGAAATCTTTACCTGCCTGACCATGAATGACAACTAGCCCTGTCTTCTTCCATGGCCTATGTTAACCTTTGTGCTAATAACTAAGAATAGTCCAGAAGGACCTATGGCTTCTTTCTAATCACTTGAGGTCCAGCTCACTTCCTCTGTGTGATTCTTTCTCCTACAGTAGACTGAACATGTGCCCCACCTCAGCCAAGTCCTTATCTACCCAAGTCAAAGCAAATTCAGTGGCACCTACAGAAAGCTTTTGGCTTCAATAGTACCTCAAGAGCAGCCCTGGAGACAAAGTGAAAGCTGCAAAGCAGATAGTTCAACTTGTTTTCCATCTGCCCGGTCTCCATGTGCTTCTTCATCCATTTGGCAATCAGACCCAGGGAAGGGCAGCAGCCACCAGCAGAGAAGTGTCCCCCAAGAAGCAGTATCTCTGACAGGAGAATGTTACACTCATTGAATAAGTCACTATCCAAAGGAGCTGGATTGGGAAGGGGATTCCAGGCACAAATTGGCAGGCACAATGGACCTGGGATTTGGAACACATGATGGGAAGCCAAAACCTGAGCTAGTGAGGGTAACCACTCCTCCAGGTGCTGGGTGCTGACCCTCCAGAGGGGCTGAGGGGCAAGGGGGTGATGGGGGTAACTGTTAGAAGTGTCAGTCTGGTGTAAATGGGAGTTGGACTTCTCCTGAGACTTTTCCACAAAGATTGTATCTTAACTCTAGCATATATCGATTCATATTCCTTTTTTACTTTCTGCTTGGAACTGTTTGGGAAATTTCCTCTTAAGCAGAGATGGAACTCTCTACTCAGCTGGCAGCCAAGAACCCAGGATGAGAAAATGAGAGGCAAACAGATATTTTGGATGGTAGTAGAAAGCATGAAGATTTTTATATCTGTCTTATCTCTATCACTAGAGATTGGAGGTGGTTGGGGTGGGGGGTAGAGAGCACTCAGGACAAAGCCAGGAGGGAGTGACAGGACATAAAGGGCACGTGCTAGTGATGTGGTACAAGGTGGTAGGGGCATACCAGGTATCACAGCTCCATGATACGAGGTCAGGCACTGACTTTCTCAGAGAGTCAGAGGTACCCAAGTCACTGGGTACCTAGCCAGAAGTCCCTAGCCAGAAGAAGGAGGAAAAAGAGGAGGAGGAGAAAAGGAAGTAGCAGGGGGAGAAGGGAGAGGAGAAGGATAATTATGAAAATAAAATATGTATCAGAAAACCCTAATTTTTTTAATTCAGATGCATTCATTACTGAGGAGAAATTTAATACAGTGTAATATGATAATTGCACAGTGAGACTAACATCAAAACCATCCATTAGACTTATAAATAACCCATTTGAGCTGAAGACCAACAGCCCAACAACCTTTCCCATGTCCCACCGTCATCACTGACTCTGGTCACTAGTCAAGCATGCTGACATGATGATTATTGTCCAATAAAGGTGGTAGTGGGAGTAATATTTTGACCTGATTGAATTGCTTTGTCCACAAACACATGGCAAGCACATTTTCTTGCTCAATTCCTCTGCACACATCATAAAGGCACTTTCACAAACATGGCTGAGCCCATGACATGGCATGTAGGTAAGACACACCCAGTCCTGATGCCATCAGGCTGCCCACTTATCTCTAGTAACCCCTCACAGGAAAGATAACCCCCAGCCCTGGTGCTAACCTGGTTCCCTGCCCTCACAAAGAAGGACCTGAGACATAAGCTTCCCATATTGGTTGTTTATTTTTAGAAGTGATCCCAGGAGAAAGGGATTGAAGAATGAAATCAGGAAGGAAGGAAAGAGGGAGGGAGGGAGGGAAGGAAAGAAGGAAGGAAGGAAGGAAGGAAGGAAGGAAGGAAGGAAGGAAGGAA